>NW_026929457.1:0-38368 GCF_032062105.1 Saccostrea cuccullata | reverse complement strand
AAGAAATCAGAAATGAACACAGTGAAATTATTGTAAAAAAACCCTTTAAAAGCTTGATACAAAAAAAAAAAGAAACATTGTTTTCATTCCTTTGGATTAAAAAGAGATACCATTTATTTTTTGGAAATGTAAATTTATAACTGCATACTAAAATATTTGTTTTTTAAATATGAAATGGTTTTTAAAGGGTAAAATCAAAATACTTAACTGTCCTATAAATTATTAATCAATTTGTGAAATATTAACTTAAATGGTTTTTTTAAATTAAAAAAACCTGACTATATAAAATTTTTTGTTTTCTTTTTATTTTACAAGAAATAACATGCGACAGTGAATCTAATCTTTTTTTAAAAACGGGTTTAAAATTTAATGTTTACAATTGTCTTAAAATACTAAATGAAGTTTATTTCTAAAAATCCCTTTAAAATGTAAAAACTATTGTAATAAAATAAATAAAAATTAAAACCCTTTTAGAAAAAACTTTTCTTTTTTTTTTAAATTTTTTTTGAGATTCTAAATTATTGATTACATGAACAAAAAATTTTAAGACAAAACCACAAATGTAATGCCTTAAAAAAAATATGCAAGATGTGTAACATATCATGTACAACTTTTACGTCTACAAAATTTAAAAGTTGTAAATGATATGTTACACAACTTGCATATTTTCATTTCATGGCATTCAGCATATATTGTGGTTTTGTCTTAAATTTGTTTGTTCATGAATCAATAATTTGAGAATACTCAAATTAGAAAATGTATAAAAAAGGCAAGAAAATGGGGTTTAAAAAATGTTTTTACTACAAAGGGTTTAATCTATATATTTATTTTATAAGTACAATCAGTCTATACATTTAAGGTATTTCTGTATAAATAAACTTACATTTAGTATTTTAAACAATTTATTTAAAACCAGTTTTAAAAAATGATTAGTTTACTGTCAGCATGTTATTTCTTGTAAAATAAAAAGAAAACAAACAATTTTATATGGAGTCAGTTTTTTTTTTTTTTTTAATGTAAATAAAAACATTAAGTTGGGAATATTTCACAAAGTTGATTGAGCATAATTCTCACTAGGACAGTTAGAGTATTATGATTTTACCCTTTAAGAAACCATTTCATATTTTAATATACAAATCATGTTTAGTCATGCAGTGTATAGTTTACATTTGCCAAAAAGTAAATGGTATCTCTATTCAGGGTCAATCCAAAGGAATGAAAACAATGTTTCTTTTTTTTTTTGTATCAACTTTAAGGTTTTGTTACAAAATTTCACTGTGTTATTTTCATTTCTTTCTATGTGTGGATAACCCTAACCTTGGAATAAAAAAAAGGAAATTAATCAATTATGTGTGATAAAAAAAACCCAAAAATTTAAAATAATAGATAATTTTAGTTTCCCCCAAATATGGTTGCCAAAGGGGTGTGAAATAAAAACAAAATGTGGATTCATCTATTAGGATTGAAACTTGTACATAATATGAATGATAGGTACTATGACATTAAGAATGACACGAAAGAAATAAGTTTGATTCAATTATATCATTAGTTCTTAATCCATACAGTCGACATGGAGGAAAAAAATTTCTTTATTAGGTATAAAGAACAAAATCACCCAATGCATCAAATTTTACCTTTTGAAAAAAAGGAACCTTACTTTGTTGAGTTGACATTCAAGTTTTTGGTTTTGACAGGTAGAGCAATGGTTTCAAATTTATAATGAGAACTTTTTTATTTTAGAATCATAAAGTTGTTCTGATATTCTGGTAAAGATATCTGTATGACAGCAATTAATTTGTTCATACAAAGGAATAAAAGCTTTTCCAGGTTTCTTCTTTACTCAGATTAGATTGTGTCTTGTTAATCGGATTTATGCAGTGAATACGATATAAATCCATTTATCACAGCGCCCCACGCGGTATGATGCGCGCGCATTTGCGCAAAGCATTGGAACAGTCAATTAAAAATTTTCCCTAAAAATTTACACGTTTAATTTGGGGTGCTGCTAATTTTAGAAATATTTTCAATATTTGCATAGTGATCCCCAAGGCAAGTCGTCCGAAACTGTGGTTACATCCGAAAAAAAGTCCACCAGATAAAAAAAAAGCTGACACCAAATCCAACCAAAGAGGGGAAAAATGACAACCGTACTATTAAAGCATGGACGAGGACATTAAAGAGTTTTAGCCCAGTAGGTAAGTCTAACTTCCCAACGCCTATTGTTAGTGTTACTGATGCAGGGGGTTTGCACCATCCCTTCAAAAACCCCAAAAAATACAAAATGGGGAGTATTTAGATCTGGGCGTCCTGTTAGAAACTGGGGAAAAAAGGGACAAGAAAAATAAGATAAACCTAGTGTACGGGGAACTGGTCTTGCAAAAGGCGAAAAGTGGCAAAATCAGCGATATCGGGAAATAAACAGACGCGTTCCTTGTATTTACTAGTATTTACGTCGAGGCTCATCCCGATCAATCACTTGGTTAACTTAAATATATGCACACGGTTAGACTGGGTTTTTAAGTCTCCACCGGCTGAAAATTGTACGACGGGAATTTAGGTTTTTAAAAGGGGCAAGAAATAGTTACATGGCATGGGGGCAAATCGACAATAACTTTGGATGTTATACGTAACTTCACCGATTACTACTCCCCAAAAAACAGTTGAACCGTCAAAAGGCATGTGTTTTGATTTTAACTACAAGGGTGCATGTAGTAAACCCTATCGTATTTACGCACATCGTTGTATCAGGTGTGCATCCTGCCACCCAATGTCCACTTGTCCTCCTAACCCAGCCCCTCGCTTCCCCATAAAAAAGCAGCCTTTTCGTATCTGCAACCTCGGTCATTCGCCAGTAGACATTAATCAACTTTCAATATTGATACAGTCGTACTCAAACCAGGATTTAGGCAATGAGTTGTTAAATGGGTTTAAATTTGGATTTCCCCTTCAGTATCTAGGCCCACGCACTCACTTGGGGTGTAAAAATTTAATTTCGGCAAACCAGTATCCGAACGAAATCCAGAATATATTGCAAGGTAAAATTGATATGGGGGGAATCCCGGGCCCTCTCTAAAATTTTACCACTTTCGAATCTAAGGGCGTCCCCAATAGGCGTCGTGCCAAAATGGCGTTTAATTACTGCCAAATTCCAAAAATTTCAAAATACCCTTTTAAATTCATCTGTCATATCCACATAACAATAGCATCAAGATTTTTGAAAAGAATTTTTTGGGACACACTCATCATTCAATAGCGCTATCAAAATGGTAAGTCAGCTCGGAAAAAGCTCTTTATTGGACAAAATGGACATAAAAATTTCTTTTAGACTTTTACCAGTTCAATCATATGATTTTTTGTTTACTTGGCTTCAAATTTAAAGGGTAAATTTCCCATTGAAAATTGTTTGCCATTTGGTTGTTTTATCATGCACAACATTTGAGAAATACGCGTCAATTTTGGAATGGACCGTCAGGTCACAATCTGCTTGCACGCATGTTACGCATTTTCTTCAGACTTTTTTTTTGCTGGATCAGCGAAATCCGATGCTTGCTCAAGACTCATGAGGCAAATTGGGGAGTTATGCAAAACACTGGGAATTCCTCTTGCCATCGATAAAACTGTCGACCCCGTCACAAAAATTAACTTATCGGGGTTTTGGGAAAATTTTGAAATTTGGGGCAAGTCCGTATCCCCAACGCCAAACTAATAAACTTGAGATTTCGCTGACAGAAATGGCAAATAAATCTAAAGTCACTTTGAAGGAGATGCAATCTCTCGTTGGCCAATTAAACTTTTGCACCAAAGCGTGCGATCTTCCCGCCCCTTTTAAATTTCCCCGTTGTAAAAAGGAATTTCTTTTTTACCGTTTAATAAAAATCCACCAAAGACGATTTGCTCATGTGGCTCAATTTTTTGAATCATTTTAAAAGGGCATATGCTTTTAAATTTTTCGATTTGGTTAAGCAGTGATATTCTGCAATTGTATGCAGACAGTTTTGGGGGTAAGAACGTAGGGTGCGGGGCATACGGTTTTCCCATCCCTAATGGGACCAAATTTTTCTACCCTTAAATGTCAGTCAGGTAAACAATACTCTGATATTATATTAAAGTGTTTTATAATGGAAAAGAATTGTCCATGAGGGAACTTTAAAAATGTCATTAATTAAGCAGTAGTTAATTAACAAAGATTGCATTAAGTCTATGGGGGAAAGTGTTTTTTATTCAAAATAAAAATTCAAATAATTTTAAACAATTTTTTTTTTTTTACCAGCTAAATTTTTACGGTCAAAATTTAAAATAACAAAATCTAAAAGAGTAATGCACTTTGTTCGTTATTTAGTATACCTATAGTATACCTATCAACGAAAAAATTTTTTAATTTAAAGCAGAAAATACCCCAGGTTTATGTAATAATAAGATTAAGATTTCCATATTAAAATTACTGGCTATACTTTACATTTTATTATGCGGAAAATAGTAGAAGGATTGAAGAGAGAAAGACACCCCAAAAGATTTACGTTTACCAATAACGATTCAGCTCCTCCATAAATTAATTAATACATTACCAGTTGTGTGCACATCGAGTTTTCGAGGCGGAAATCTTTTCCGCGGCTTTTTCCTTGGCTTTCTTTTTTTGGTTTTCTTCGAGTCAGGGGAAAAAACGAAAGCTCTAAAAAAATTCAAAAAGATTACTTAAAAAGATTTGGTTAAAGAACTTTCAATTACTTTAAATTTTACCTTAGGAGGTAAAAGACTGACCAGTACGGCAATGGCACACAATTAATTATTCCCGCTATCGGCGGTCCTTATTATCAGTTGTTACAACTGCGCAAGTATTAACATTTCTATCAATTAATTTGTCATTTCGGCTGTAAACCGCTAACTAGATATCAATTTAATTCCGTCTTAAGTAAATGCCTCGCGCGTCTCAGTATATCTAGATGAAACTATAAATCACACTCCTTTAGAATTGGAACATCTACATACTACCATTCTAAGGGCGTTGATGACGAAACAATTAAAATGCGAAGAAGGTGGAAGTCGGGGGTTTTTTCGCCTCTACATTAGGATCCCGGCAGTCTAATGGGTTGCAGTTGAAACTCTATCCTTTTTCGTTGCAGAACACTAAAATCTTTTTGGGTCATCGGGTCATCATTATTTTTATGGGCCTTTCTAGCTGCGATTGAATTAGGTTTCACATCTGACTTAAATTTCGACAGGCATAAAATATTGTGGCACGGTCAAAGAGGAACGCGCTGGTTTGGTTCTTTTAACTTTTAAAACATTTATTTTAAAAAAATGATACTTCCGAACACTAAGATAATTGGTCACAAATGATAAAACCAATTCCTGGAAATGTGAAGGGAGACCCGAGATCGAAAAAGGGGTGCGAGTAAATAGCCAAAGCAAAAAAATATTTTATATCATTATAATGGAGGGTACATTAAGCAGTCAAATATCCATCTTTAAAACAATTACCGCCCCACGGGGGACGCTTGACACTTGGTAATGAGCTGTTCCTTGAAAATTTTAAAAGTGGGGGGTCACAACAATTATAAACTCCCAAAATAATGTGTATTCATTATGATATGTATCGGTGCGGTCACGGCTGGATTTTTGAGTAGGGTGTTACACCCCACATTTGTGGCGGCGTGCATATTTAATGAGTATCTATGCACGTTTGGCGGTTTTAGCTTAACACATATCATTTTGACTTGCGCCGCTGTTAACAGGGCGCAGCTCGAACATGATTTTGTAATAATTCTGGAATGGAATACAAGGAACTTTAATAATTTACATTGAACATTGATTGATTTATTCGAATATTGATTGGCTTAACATAGATACTACAATACATTGATTTGATTTTAATGAAAAATTGATTTGTTGAATATTGTTTTTCCATTATTGATCAAATTGAATATATTATTATTGAATTGAGCATTCATTGATTGAATTGAACATTAATTGATCGAATTGAACATTGATTGATGAATATTGATTGATGCATAAGGCTGAGGCAACTGCAGGAACTTTGAAGCCAAAACCCAATCTTACCCCCCAAAACTTTGACATGTGTACAGTTAATATTGATTGATTGATTGTTTTTTTTTTTTTTTATTTATTGTTTGTTTGTTTGATTTAGGTGTGCCAAAAAAAAATTGGGTCGGCACCCACTGTACACGTGTATTTTGCATAAATTGATTTGAACCAGCCGTGGCCATTAATTGCCAAACTTAAGAAATAAATAATTAAGAAATAATAAATGCACTGTTGTTTTTTTTTGTGGAGTCTGTGATAATCGGATTTATGCAGTGAATACGATATCAATCCATTTATCACAGCGCCCCACGCGGTATGATGCGCGCGCCAAAGGCAAAGCATTGGAACTAAATTTTAAATACCCCCAAAAATAAATTTAATTAGGTGGGAATTTTTAAAATATTTTAAAAACCCCCCCCCTTTCCCCAAACCCTAATTTCTTGAATTTGTTTTCTGTGCTTCGAGTTTTGTCTTTTCAGGAAAGATAATGAGGGTTTGGAGCCATGACTCATTCTTAAGACGTCGCCTTAGCCATGTCCGACTTCCCCCCTTTTTTTTCCAAGGTTACATGCCAGTGTGATGGACATTAAACCATGAGGGGGGTTTGTTATTTAATTTATAATGACACGCGCCGCTGTAAAAAGGCCGTTGTCTACACAGCATCATCGTCACGGCTACCCTATATGTGCTCAGTATTGTATGCTACTATAAACCTTGATAAAGGCCAGTGCCAAAGGCGGTTTTTGGTTAAAAATATCATTTTACTTGCGCCGCTGTTAACAGGGGCAGCTTTAAACTGATTTGTAATAATTTAAAGGAATACAAGGAACTTGTACATAATTTACATTGAACATTGATTGATTTATTCGAATATTGATTGGCTTAACATGAGCATACTACAATCATTATTTGATTGGGAATGAATATTTATTTGTTGAATATTGTTTGACCATTGATTGATCAAATTGAATATATTATTGATTGAATTGAGCATTCATTGATTGAATTGAACATTAATTGATCGAATTGAAATTGATTGATGAATATTGATTGATGCATAAGGCTGAGGCAACTGCAGGAACTTTGAAGCCAAACCTCGTCTTATCCTGTAAAACTTTGACATGTGTACAGTTAATATTGATTGATTGTTTATTGATTTATTTATTGTTTGTTTGGGTTTGATTGGGGGGTGCCAAAAAACCCAAATTTGGGTTGGACCCACTGTAAGTGTATTTTGCATAAATTGATTTCCAACCTTGGCCTTTTAAATTAAACTTAAGAAATAAATAATTAAGAAATAATAAATGCACTGTTGTTTTTATGTGGAGTCTGTGATAATATATTCAAAATACATTATACAAGATAATCATCCAAGTTACACAAAGGTAAACAAATGACCCATTAAAGTTTTAAATAAAATAAAGGAAAGTGGACATTTGGGTTTTAAATTTGGGCAATAGTTTTGGTTTAAAATTTTATCAAACTTCATGAATAGGTTAATTAAACAAGCTTCATATATTTTGATTATCGATAAAGATCAGCACACTTTTTGCGATACCATTGTTGTCTATGAATATCTTAACACCTCAATATTGACTTTTCAGGTTAAAGGTTAATGTATTTCTGCTACAGTAAAACTTCATTAAAAGAATCTCAGAGTGTTTTGTTTATTTGTAAGAAATTAGTTTAAAATCTCCCACTCTTTCTATAATATGTCACTGAATGTGCTCCTATTTTTTTAAAAAAAATTTTAAAGCAAATCATATACTGACTTTTAATCCTTCAAAACACAATATGTATATTAAATCTTAGATTAGATTTCAGCCTTTTAGGATTTCAACTCTCAGGCTTCCAATCTTTAAAAATTTTAATTTGAGGACTATATTTTTATATTCATTTGGTATGCCTTTTTTTTTATGTCATTACGATTGATCCTTAGTCATTCAAACTTTTCATATTTGTAAAACCAAAGTGTTGGAATTACAGTGTTTGTGTAATCTTCTTAATGTTTATCTAAAATTATATTTTATTAAGTAAAATAAATTTTCTGATGATCAAAATTTCCAACTAATTAAAACAAACTGCCTGACCTATACATATTTAGAATTTCAATATTATGCACTCTTGAATATTCATAAATATCAAAATATAATGATTCAGCATTAGCTATCAACCATACACTTGTTAATCAAAGGGAAATGCTTTATATAATTTTTAAAACTCATGAAATTCTTCATGCAATTTTAAGAATCTTTTTATAAGGGATGGTAAAGACAAAAGATCCAACATTTTCCGAGTAGTTATAATATTTTAAAACTATATATACACATTTTAAATTAAACTTTGGAAAAACCCCTTTTTTTCCTTTATAACTCATGACTTTTCATGTAGATAATGGCTATGATGTATAAATAATGTTTTTATGAAAAGAGAATGGGAAAAGTTACTCTTACCCCACACCCAAGGGTAGAGGGGGGGGGGGTTAATCCCTTTCTTTTGTCCAAGGAAAACCTGAATTTTAAAGTTTAAACATAAGTTATCAAATGAATTAAATTAATAAAATTAATTTATTTTCTAAAAGTTTCTTTTTTAAAATCTGAACTTTTAAAATTTTTTTTCCCTTTTTCATTACCAGGCTGTCTAATAGGTAAACTGTATAAAACTGAATACAGATCATTTTAAAGTCTTGCATTTTTTATGGCAAATCATTAAATAAGGGATAATATTATATATAAATACCCATACATAAACAGGGAGTAAAACTGAAAAGCCATGCAGGTTTGCATTCTTAATCTTATTTTTGTTTACTATATGTTTTGACTTGTACCACTCCAATTGAATAAATAAAATAATAGGCTATTCTCTCCTTAAGTTTTCTGTAACCACTAGCAAATCTAAAAAAACAACACCTTTTAGAAAAAAATTATGGCTTTTTTTTTCCTGTTTTATGTTAGACAGACTTATTTTCTTTGAACTGTGTTCATGTGAAATTGAATCCTTTTGACCTTATATACCTTAAAATTGAAGAAGAAAAAAAAAATTTTTGTTTAAAATGGATCACCATGTTCAGTGAGATACTTTAGTGAGATACTTTACAAAAAAAACAGGGCCTGTGACCCTGCTATTTATAACAACATTTTTTTTTTTTTAAAAAAATTCTAAAATTTATTCAATGTTTACACTTCTATTTCTTCTTCTGATGATCGGTCCTCAATAGTCGCGTCAACAAATGCCCTTTTCTTTTCCATCAGTCTTTAATCTGGGAAAAAGGGATGCGACAATACACGTATCTGTGGACAATAATGAGGTGGAAACGTCAGTCCTTTTTTCTCCATCTTAAAATATTTCAGACAATCTCCAATGTCCGAAAACCCTAACTTTCTTTCCGAATGTTGTTGATGGGTGTCAGAAGATTCCTTTGAGTACAAGTAACCCATTTGTATTGCTGATAATGTTGGTTGATTTTCACTCTCACTCTAGATCCTGTTAGAGGTGGGATTTTCATTTTTTTTTCCCAACCACACATTGTCCAGGGAATAGCCTGGATGATTTTCATAGAAATCCATGATGGCTCCTATTTTATTTTTATACTCCTTGCATGTACATACACTGACTAATGGGATCTCACAATACCAACGATACTGCATCTTTAAAAACACGTCTGACTTGTTCCGTGTAATTTTTCAGAATGAGAGAGAGTTGTTTGTTATATACCTCTTGAAAAAAGTCCGCTTTATATATATATACCTTTATAGAGAAGAAGAAACAACACAAATCAATTCAATTTTTTATTTGTAACAAACAAACAAACAAACATATCAATAACCATAAGGTAAAGTGTTATAATTCTCTACAATTTGTCTCTTGTCATATACAATTCTCACTGTTTTCTCTGAAGGTTTGTTCACGACCTCACAATCCCGGGTCCTCTGGATTTTGCTGGGATAGGGAACTTTTATTTCCTCTATTTCTCCCATGAGCATTTTTTGTAAAGTCTCTGGGCACACCAACTGAGAGGTTCGATGGTTGAGAGTGACCCCTTTGCATTTATGAACCTCGGTTCCTTTGTCCGTTCGGAAAGCATAATTTTTAGGACCTGCCGACATGAATTTAGTGATGTGATCCCCGTCTAATTCGTCGGTCCATTCTCCTAAACTATGGCCCAAAGTAGGATTAAAAGCTCCTTCCTTATGTTGGTAAATGATACTGTCCGTATCGAAATAAAGGCCCCGTTCTTCTAAAGGTCGTAAAGTCTCGTAGAGATGTAAGCGAGCATAGGCGGTGGTAAAACAAGCTAGGATTACGTTTCCAAAGGGACATTCTTCGACGAATTCCTGTTTGTCTTGAAAATTCACTAGAATCTTGTCTTCAATGGAATCTTCTTTATTGACTAAGAGTCGCACACCCTTGATGTCGACCGTCGAATTTTGTAAGAGTTGATGTAATTCCTCTGGTTCGTCCAAGTATCTGACTTTGGGTAATAACAAGCGTTGAGCAAATTTTCCCCACAGACAATTTAAAAAGAGTTTAGCAATGGTTCTTAACACTGGATTCTTCTTGATACTGAGAATGTCCATCATGAATCCGTCTTTGTATAACACTTCTCGAATGTAATCTTGTTCTTGTTCTGAGGTCTTACATTCGGAGGGAAATCCGGACGCTTCCTGTTTGATCTTGAGGAAGGTATCGATGTACTCTTTAAATAAGTCTTGACTGCGTTCTTTGAAATGCCACACTTCGTAAGTTTGCTCTAAGGTATACCCCATGTCCAAGGCTTTATGTAATTCGCACGTCACCCAAGTACCCGTGAGACTACGTTCCCGGTCGGTGTGTTGACATGGGTGTTGAGACGTAGAGTCTTGTTGTTGGGCACAGGTGCGACATAAGGGAAATAATAACTTACCTCCCGTCCGATAAGGTAATACGGGGTGAAAGAGACCTCGGGGTGGCAAGACCCGACAGTGAATGAGACCGAAATAACTTCTCACGTCCTGGAAGTCGTCTGTGATGATCTCGGGATGCCCTAAGGGAAAAGGTCTGTGTTTCAACACGTAAGGGTATAAGGAACACACGTCCACGTATCTCATGTCCCTTTCATCACAATATAATTTAGTGGCATTGGTCCGGCCTCCGTACAGGGCTTCTCGAGGTTTCAAAGGATCCGGAATGTCTAGATCTCGTACAAATTGCTGTAAAGTCTCATCTTGTTGCACTTGTTGATCGAAATCGTGCTCCCAGATACTACACACGTTGTACCCCATGTCCTCTAAATCCGCAGTCCTTCTGAGAGTTTTCTCGTGTAATTGTTGGTAAGTAAATTGGGTCCGGTGAGGATGAGTTTCCGTCTGTAAACTGGGATAGCAAGTGGGGCATCCGTGCCAATAGCATCCGTAAAATTCGTAGACGGTACGAGTCGCTTCCTGGTATCCGTCGACGGTATAATTTCCGATCGGGACTTCGCCTCCGTTTCTGGCATGTCGTATGTGACATCCATTCTGATGACTCATCCAGGTGAGCCATCGACAGGCTTTGACCGAATATTGTCGTGCCGGATCATACCCGAGGTTCGGAATGATGGCAATGCTGTCTTTAGGCATGAAATTTCGACGGTAGGCTAAATTAGCAGCACTGGCAAACGTGATGGATTCCTGGAAAGGGTCCACGTTGACCAACTTCTTGAGGGTGCTTCTAAACCGTGCACAGCATTTGTGTAAGATGTCGACGTCCGAGATACAATACCCTACAAACTCTTTCTGGAAATCAAACACTTTTCCCCTCTGTTGGTCGTACCATTCGTAAAAAGCTTTTCGTCCACTGGTAGTCATTTCGTCCGGATTGTAGAAAGCTGCCGGTGGATAAAGTCCCACGTAATTCTGGTTCTGTTCCGTATTAAAAAAGTGAGGGAAATAACCTTTCTTCATTTCGTTCAAATCGAAAGCGGAGGGCATCTGGGCCAAAGGAAAGGTTAAGAAACTATACGAGTCGATGAATTTGAGTCCACATATTTCCATGGACAAGATCTTACTCCCGTTCATGATCACGCTAGGTTTCAGGGGAGAAGAATGCACTATGTAATTCAAAATGAATTGTCCGTCGTAGCCTTTGAAGTTATGGGCGATGACGATGGCCCCGTCGTGTACTAAAGTGGAATTCTTAGTACCTGTAGTGGGTTGAAATAACCAGTCCATGAACTTCTTTAAGGTGTCTGGGCCTTGAAATAGGTGCTGACGGGGTCCCATGTGTTGACAATGAGGACAAGGTTGGTCTATGTCTAAACCATCGCAATGTTGACAGACGCGATGTGCCACACACAGATTAGGGATGTGAATGCCCGATTCCTGAGTGCATTCGAAATCGAAATAAATGGTAAACTCTAAGGTGTCTTCTCCCTTCTTCTTCTTCTTCTTGGGTTTCTGTGGAACGTAGCACCGATGATCGGCATCGACGATTTTCTTACAGATCTTACACTGTTTCTGATCTCCGCATTTGTGATGAGGTAATAATTTCTTTGGTATCCAGGACTGACATTTCTCGCATAGTCCCATTAAATTGCAGACAGTAGTGGTGGTTTTCTTACCATGAGGTTTTAAATGATCTTCGTAGCAGGTCCTGTTCTTAAAAGTTCCATGGCATTCCTGGCATTTAATCTTGATCCCTTCATCGGGACAATTAGGGTGATGTCCTAAACAAAAGGTACAGCGATGAGGGCATTTGGAGCGATGTTCTGTGACATTCCTGTACCCCACGTCGCAATGATCACAGTAATATTGGTTCCCCGTTACTCCCGGCATTGATATGATGGCATCGCAATGACGGTTGTCTAACAAAATGTTCAAACAAGTTCCATCTCCCCAGCCTTTGAAGATGCGCTCTAAACAGAGTTTAGTCGAAGTAGATTTGAACTGAAATATTTTCAGACGATACTGAGGAGCTAATACCTGTTGTAATTTTATCCACTCTGCAGATCCACAAGCTTGAGTGATATCACACCCGGCCTGTTCCATGAGAGCTATGGCTTCTCGTTTCTGGTCATTGGCTCTTACATCTCCTGACCTCATGCGTTTCCAACGTTTTTCCCATTCCGGGTCTGGATGATCGGGTTTCTGACTGTGTAATCGAGTGACGACGATGGCTCTAGCCAAACAAAATTTATCCCAGGGATTGTCGATCCGAACGATGGATTGTTTATTGTTCTTGAAAGTTTCTTTATCCAGTTGTAGATGTTTGGTTCTGTCTCCACCACTCCCCTGGGGATTCTCGATGTGTAACAGATCGAATTCCGTGGAGCCGTCGCCGATTTTGAACTCCTTTTTGGATTGTTGCACACGATCTATTTCTTTAAAAATGACGTCTTCGTTTAAATCTTTACATTGCGTAAACTGGTAAGAAATGTCTGAATCCAAAGATGGGTGACTTATGTTCAGGCGAAGGTAATCGTTAGGATCACACTGCATTTTCGATTTGAAGTCCTGTAACATGTTTTTGAATAATCGTAGAAGGAAAGCTGTGGTTTCTTCTTCTTCTGGAAATTCATCGAAATGAACGACATATTTATTTTCATGCGCTTTAAATTTTGGAGAGGTCCTTTCTTGAGCTAGTCTCATGTGATAATACTCCGAAATGGGTTTAGGTGGTAAATCTATTTCTCTTTCGGTACTTTTCCGTTTCAATATTCGTCGAGCCTGTACCTGTTTTTCTCTAGTAGAATCCATGTCTATCAGGTGATGGCTCTGAGAGTAAAATGAACCCAAAGTCGGAGAAAACCGTATTTATATACAGTGGATGACGTCATAATGCACAGGTAAGTTTTTGCACACAGCCCTAAACAAACTTGGCTCGCTGCCAAGTATTTACCTGTGTAGTCAGCATATTTTTGCACACGGCTCTAAACAAACTTGGCTCGCTGCCAAGTATTTACCTGTGTAGTCAGCATAAAAAAAAACGTAGGTAAAAGGTATTTTTGCACACGACCCTAAAATATTCCTATAGTATATAAACCAGTGCTGGACATTGATGATCATTCTGTGTGAGTACTTGGAATTGGACACAGGTAAAAAAAAATGGAGCAGACAAAAAATATGACAGAGGAAATGGAGTATTGTTGGTCTATTAACGGAGAACGTTTTGGAGAATGGATGAAAATTAAAGAAGAAGCCATCCAGGATTTTTATAAACGCAACAGAAATTATTTAAAATGGCCACCGAATTTAAAGTACAAAAAATTTTGGTTGGTAAAAAGAGTGGAATTGGATCCTGAAGATTATGAAAAAAATCATGACACCAGAGAGGAAAAATACTGTCTGAAGGAGAGAAAAAATGGATATGATGGTTATCAAAAATACCAATTGAAGATCATGAGTGAACCTTATACAATACTGGAGAAGAGTTCCTGGAAAATTCAACTTGGATTGTGTTTTTATCAATTGGAAGAAAAGAGGTTTCGGAAAGAAAACAGCCTTCAAGGACTTTTTACAGATAGGCCTATTTATAAAGTGTATGTATATTGTCGCATCCCTTTATCGCCTGAAGAAAAAACAATCTAAAGAAAAAGGAGAGGGAAAAAATTAAGAAGACAGTGTATAATTGTATTTTCATTCTGAATAAAATTGAAAAATCAAAATCTGTGTGTTCTTGTTTTCAGTAAAACCAGTTCAAACCGATTATAGGATTGTCTAGACTATGAATGCGTGACGTCATAATCACATTCTTGAAATGTTTTTTGCACACGGCGCATTTTTACCTGTATAGTCAGCATAAAAACAAAACGTAGTACCTACGTATAGTGTAAACACACCCTGTATTTAGGGATAGGTTAGGGGATAGGGTTAGTTAGGGCTAGGGGGATAGGGTTAGTTAGGGTTAGGGTTAGGGGGCTAGGGGATAGGGTTAGTTAGGGTTAGGGGTTAGGGTTAGTTAGGGTTAGGGTTAGTTAGGGTTAGGGTTAGGGACTAGGGTTAGTTAGGGGGTTAGGGTTAGGGTTAGTTAGGGTTAGGGTGGATGGGGATAGTTAGGGATAGGGTTAGTTAGGGCTAAGGGGGATAGGGTTAGGGGCTAGGGTTAGGGTTAGGGTTAGGGGTTAGGGGGTTAGGGTTAGGGTTAGCACTCCACTCAGTTGACCCATTTTTTTTTTTTTTTGAACCTCATTTGCATAAAAAGTGCACTCAGTTGACCCGGCCGGCTAGGCTGCTTATACTACTCTAAGATCATTGGCATAAACCCAGAAGCAAAGGAAAATCTTTTCAAAGAATTAATGTATTTTTACTGAATAATCAAAAGAGCCCTAACACCTGAACCCCTGATTCTGGGGCAATAAAATTCACAATTTTGGAAAAGGCACTTTTGCTTATCAACACAATGTGCTTAGTTAGTTTGATTAATACTCAGAAGCAGAGAAGATTTTCCAAGAATAAATGCATTTTCACTATATAATCTATAGAGCCCGCCCTAACACTAGAACCCCTGACTCTGGGGCTATAAAATTTACAATTTTGGAAAAGGCACTCTTGCTCATCATAACTTTGTGCTTAATTAGTTTATTTAATACTCAGAAGCAGAGAGGAAGCTTTTCAAAGAATAAATGCATTTTTACTATATAATCTAAAGAGCCCCACCCTAAAACCAGAACCCCTGACCCTGGGGCCATAAAATTCATAAATCTGGAAGAGGCACTCTTGCTCATCATAACTATGTACTTAGTAAGTTTATTTAAAACCCGGAAGCAGAGAAGATTTTCAAAGAATAAATGCATTTTCACTATATAATCTATAGAGCCCCTCCCCACCAACACTAGAACCCCTGACCCTGGGGCTGTAAAATTCACAAATCTGGAAAAGGCACTCTTACGCATCATAACTATATACTTAGTTAGTTTATTTGAAACTCAGAAGCAGAGAAGAAGATTTTCAAAGAATAAATGCATTTTCACTATATAATCTATAGAGCCCCGCCCTAACACCAGAACCCCTGACCCTGGGGCCATAAAATTCACAAATCTGGAAGAGGCACTCTTGCTTATCATAACTATGTACTTAGTTAGTTTATCTAATACCCAGAAGCAGAGAAGAAGATTTTCAAAGAAATAATGCATTTTCACTATATAATCTATATAGCCCCGCCCTGTTCACAATTTTGGTAGAGGACTCAATCCTTATTACATTCATGCTAACAGTTTGCCTGCTTGATGTCCAGGAGTAAAAAAGATTTTTAAAGATTGCAATAATTTTAGTGGTTTTGGCCCCACCCCTCAGGCCCCAGGGGGGCGGGGACCATGAAATTCAAAATTTTTGTTCCCCTTCACCCATAGATGCTGCATACCAAATTTGGTTGAAATTGGTTCAGTGGTTCAGAGAAGAAGCTGAAAATGTTCAAATGTTAACACACGACACACGACGCACAACGACGGACGAAAACGGATAGCAATAGGTCACCTGAGTTACTCAGGTGACCTAAAAAGTTATTAAAAAGTTATGCCTAGTGCATGTTCTTTCTATTCATAGGAATTGATTTTAATCTAAATCTCGGATTCTTCCTCTCGAAATGGATATGATCGTAGCCATTACTAGAATATTCTTGGTCACTAAGGGCTTTTAAATCTGTACTTCGTTTTGAGAAAAGTGAAACACTGAGTTAACCTCAATTCATATCATTAGGTAAGTCGTACTTGTATTCTTCAACCTGTTGTACGCATTACTTTCGTGGTGTTATGCTTATCTACGATTGCTAATGCGTAATTGTACGCCCTATTTAAATTTTCAATGCGTATTTTGTAAAAATTCATTGTGTATTTCTGCAAATACGCACCTTATCTGGAGCTCTGTAAATCTTGGATATATATTTAATAAATTTGATAATTTTACAAACTGAGTTACGTGAATTGAAACTTGCATTGGAAAACTTCAGTTTTGGTTTTAATATTCAGCCAGGGAAACATCGATGTATTGCAGCTACAGAATGCCTATGAGAAGGGGATCAGTGGAGTAGATACACACTGAAAATGTTAAATTGCAGTTTGAGACATATTGATTCATCTTCTGTTTCTATGTTTGTTTGTTTTTTTTCCTGAATTTTATATAAGATTGAATGTATTAATTAAAGAAATAGTAAACTTTATAACTTTGTGTTTCCCAGTTTTGATAAAATATAAGTACATGTAGTATTTACTTGGACAGGAAATACCAGTATTTACTAGCGTTTCAGATTCGGATTAAAAATACTATCGATTATCGAATCAAATCGGAAGCACCATTTCAATTCATAATCGGACGTTTCTTATGTTTCTTTTTTTTTTATTAAAAAAATTGAGGGTTTTGTTTGAACCGAATCAATTTGAATATTTTCTGATTCAACTATTTTATCGCAAGTCAAAACATGCATGAAATGCAAATTTCTGGAAAAATCTAGGGATTCTCAACTTTATGATTAATTTTTTAAACAAGCATAATTTATATTCAACATTTATTTCCACTACAAAGTTTTAATTCAGTTAAAATTTTAATTTTTGGAAATTTTCAGGGCCAAATACATCAAAGGAACCTTTATTATTCTTTGACTTTTGAATGAATAGAAAAATTCTTTAAAATCTTTTCAAGAAGTCCCAGGGTTACTTTAGTGAGCATTGTGACCCATATATGGGTCCTAATATAGGCCTTTTGTAAAGAAATCTACAGTTTCTTATGTGTGTTTGTTTATTCTTGTTCTTAACCCTTTCGACGCCAAAGCGACAAAAATGTCGTTTACCGTGTCAACGCCAAACCGACAAAAATGTCGCTTTGTAATACATGTTTAACTTTTTCGTTTATTTATCATTTATCTCAGTTTAATATCTAAATTTCACACAAGTATGGGCCTTTATTTTTAAATTGGTACTGGTCTAATATATGACGTCATATTTCTTTACATTGACGTTAAATTATGACGTAGGTTTAGGAGTACGCTAGCGGTGGAAAATTTGGCGCGCCATAGCATAAGTTTTTTTTTAATGATCAATAGTCCTCGGACAGTTTACACTTATTTCCCCTGGCGATACTTACATGCATATCAATATTTTATCGATCGATCGATTGAGAGAGAGAGAGAGAGAGAGAGAGAGAGAGATCTGAATCTACATCTAGTCTTTATAAAATGTATTTATCATTAAAAAAATAAGATTTGTTAAAATAAATTAAAATAATAGATTAAATACATTTAAAAACAGTAGTCACTGATATTAATGTTGAAATCTTCCGATAAAAAGTCACTTTGAAATTGTATTGAACTTGCAACAATTTTTAGAAATAAAATTATTTTTTATACAGCTAGATACACGCAGTATTTATTTATTTATTTTTGAGCATTATACCGACAATGATTTTATGCTTAAAATATGTAAACAAAAGAAACAACAATAGACTAGGCTGAAAAGACAATATGATCTATTGATATTTCATTGGCGCTTGCGATGTTCTTATAGAAGATTAATTAATATTGATATGGCGACATCTTTTGAGAATGTATTTAATAATAGCTGAAAAAAGTACTATCACCTGTAATCGTAAACGTTAATAATGCAATTCAAGAAATCTGAGCCTAAATTAAAAATTGATTTGTTTTCAGCGTCCAGCTACCTACCGATCAACTAAAAATGAACCTGCCCCCCCCTCCAAAAAAAAATCACTATATTATTTTCTTTTTTAAATTTCAAGCTTTGAGGCCTGGGATATTGAATCTATTTCAATATCTATTTTTGATTTTCGTTATTCTCAATCAGGTGGAACTATTAATTATGTTCAATAAAGCTTAGTTATGATATGTAATAAAATTCTGAAAATTAATCTTTTTATTAAACAAACATGTCGAGCTATCCATTAAAAGGATTTTTGGGCGTCTTTAAAAAAATAATAAGCTAGGCCCCATACATTATTTGAAAAATGAAAAATAAAAGCAACTAGAGGCCATCTACAAAAAAAAAAAAAAAGGAAGTTGCACTCTCCTGACCGATGAACTAAAAATGTCCCGACTCAAAACTTTGTTTTAATATTCCAGGACAAGATTTGTTGGGTCTTATCCCGATAACGCATATGTTAATAAAGTTTTTAAGAAAAAAATCCCAACTACCTACCGACCCATTTATTTTACCCTAAGTTGGGAGAGGACTATCAAACATTAATTGAAAGATGGCCTTTCTATTCAATTCATGTTATATCAGCATGTAATAATAATAAATTGCCACTTTAACATTGAAATCATAGATGACGAGTTTTAACTCTGTTCACTCAACACCCCGGCTATATCTTAAGGTACATCGATACTCTGATGAGAGAGATAACTCTTAATGACATAAATGTCCATTACATATATTCCTTTATGAATCATTAAGGTTAAAGCAACATTTTATATAAGTGAGCAGAGGGTTTATGAGCCTTCAGGTTTTCTGCAAGTTCCATTTGGTTGCAAAAAAATCTCTATGTTTAGCGTTAGCGGACGACTCGGAATTAGTTTTTAGGTATATTTGAAAACAAACACACTACGAAAATGTACAAATACAAATGTTTGCCACACAGTTTACTCTTTCAGATCGGCACCCCTTTTTGTGTACCAGAAATTTTAATTTCGCTACACTAGTAATTTATATTTGATACAATGTATATTCCCAGATGATGAGAAATTCTTCATGTTGTGTTTTTCCATTTCATTATGTGTTTTTTTTTTATTCAGATAGAAAGATTTTTTTTTTACTTTATTATGGACGCTAAACAAACAAAAGAAAACTAATTGCCTAGCATGTGATATTACAAGTCATGTTCTGTAACTTCAAGATTCCGAGAAAGTGTAACATTGTATTAACAAAATGGTTGAGATGTCATGCCTTTGAAGAGAGTCCAATTAGAGCCGTAGTATTAAAGGATATACCTAGCTGCATGGCCTCATACAAAAAACAATTATTATCACTAGTGCTATACGAATTATTTAATCATTGCTTTAGACATATATGAATATGTACATTTCAACACAATTTACCTAAATATGAAAAGCCGCGATTGCAGGTAAGCTGATGCCATTACATTTCCATTTCTAATTTTTTCTCTGTGATAACTCTTTGAAAGTTAGTGGAGTTGATTTCTTGATAATTCTACCGGAATGTAAATTAGACAGGTCAATAGCTAAGTTGACCAAATATGCATGTAAATCTAGTGCGGCTGTCTTTGTATTTGACTTCAGTAGGCGAGGACTTTTGAAATTGGCATGGGAGTCCTCATGTAATTTAGATCCATGTCTACATTTTTAAAGTCTAAATCTACAATTTTATTTCACAATGAAATGGAAATATAAGGAATCACTGTCTAGTTAGTATAGTATGTCAAGGACATCAATTATCGTTGATGCCCTGGCATATTTTACTAACTAGACAGTGTTTCCTTAATCAAATACATGTACAATACATGTAGATTTCGTCAAATGACTGCAATACACCTATCATTGATCAAACTATACATTTTTTTTTATTTTAGAACTTTTCATAAATCTGAGTTGGAATCCAGACAATCGTTAAATAGACATATTATTGATTAATCTGACGAGTTTTGATCAATTTCAGGAATTTAGAAAGTTCATTATTTCAAACCATGCCCAATGATACAATTTAATTTTTCGTAAGATTAGAAGTCGAGTTCATATGCTAAAGCATGACATGTGACTCTCGGCTATATTTTTTCTGTCAAGCAGGTGAAAATTTGTATTTGGGAATATGATCGCGAATGGCCAAGTCATTCCGACATTTGGAATCTATGTTACAGAAACCAATTTCTATAACGTTTTTTAGATGATGTTCGATTGTTGTGTCCAAGTGTTTACACCCCCCCCTCCCCCCCAAAAAAGACATAAATGTCTATTATTCCTCAGTTCAGCAGCATTAATACCATTACTGCTTTTGATACAGTCTGATTTACTTGATAAAAAAAAACAATAACTAATGATTTTTAATTTTTAAATATGGAATAAACTTTATCAAAACACTTCATTATGTAAATGAGCCTAGTGTTTCATGTTTCTCCGCGTGGTAGTAGAAAAGATTTTATTATTTATGATTTAACCCTGAAGAACCAATTTTATACACCATGAGTTCATTTACATGAAAGTAATATTTATTCTATTATATCGGGATCGATTTTTTTTTTGCGAGGGGATGGCCCGCGGTGCCCTAATTTTCGAACTGGACTTCTCTCTTTTTTCATGGTATTTGAGGGAGGCATTGTAACAACACAATAAAGATGTACTTAAAAATGTTGGTAATGTCTAGAAACGTACTGAGTTAGAGACCCGCAACGACAAATCTATCATTAAGTCACGCCAACTTTGTTTTGAAGCGTCTTAATATTATTAAAATGCTCATCAAATTCTGGAAAAAATGAGATAAATTATATATTTAAAAGTAATTAAGTTATGCATATTTGCATTAAGAAAGTACCAGGTTATATAAGGGTCCGTTTTCTCGTAGGGCTGGGACGATACAACTTTTTCTATATCGATACGTATCACGATATTTGAGCCACGATAAGATATGTACTACGATATGATTAATTGCTTATAAAATCTTTTTCTGCATTGAAATAAGTTATTTCTTTGCAAATAAGAAAAATTTATTAAAAATAGTTGTTCATATGTTGTAAAACAAAAATATTTTACTCATAGACAAGTGGTGTAAATTATTATTTACTTCATATCTATATGTATATTTAGCTTATTTCTTAAGATATTAAACATTAAACCCCAAATGTTAAATACACAAAGAAAAACAGAAGTAAGATTTTTTGAGGCGATATTTCTTCATATCATGTATCGATATGCGTATCGTTCTCTCAGATATCTCGATATATCGTCCCAGCCCTATTTTCTCGTATACAGCAGTTATAAATTAATAACATTATGTATAAATATTATTTTAAAAAGAATTGGGGTCTCTTTTGTTCTATCTAAAGTCTTTCCTTGCAATTGCTAGCTACAGGATTAATGTTTGCTTACTTTATGGTACTGATATATTAAAATTATTGGAATAAATATGATTCTTTTATAAACATTTTCTTTACATCCTTTTACCCTGGTTAAACAGGTGCTTTTTCATTATCAATTTGACGCGTTTTTTCTGACGCAACTATTTTACGTCTTAGTCGACGTCATATATAGTACGGCATCCTTGACGTTATAGTCGTAACGTTATTCGGCGTCGAAAGGGTTAAAGGACTCAGAAAGTAGTACACCATGCTCCAGTAAGGCAAAGAAAAGACATTCCTCAGGTTCTGGTTCTAGAAGTCACGAGGAAGAGACATATTCAAGTCCACTTTCAAGTGATGAGGATGGAAAATTTTCCGCAAGTCATTGGACGTATGAAGATCTGAAGTTTATAAATACCTTTTATGAGGGCACACGGAAACCCTTGGAAAATTTTGTTGAAGTTAAAGATGCCTTTAAGAAAAAAAGGCTTGTTTGGCCAGATCCCAGCAAAATGACTAATGTTTTGTAAAAACATCTTAATGAAATACTGACATTTTCATATAATTTGGCATTGCTCACAAATATGCGGGAAAATGGCCTAGGTTCAGATCAGTTGGAGATAATTGAAGAGGAGATATTAGAATATGAGCAGCAATGGACAAAATAAAATTCTGAAAAAATGCTACAGGATATCAGTAAGTCATAATTTACCTGTTTAAAATTTATTTTAGCTCACATCAGGCCAACAATAAACAAGAGTCCCATGGGCCTTATAGGTCACCTGAATATCATGCGACAACTTTCCAACAATTGAATTGGATTCATGAAGTTCACAATTATAAAAGAGGCACCATTGCTTATCATATCTATACACTGCATGCTTACTCTGGTTACTTAATACCCAGAGGTAGATTAGAGTAACAAAGAGAAAATGCATTTCCAATTTTTGTGTATGTCAGGGCCCCTGGGTCAGGGCTTCTTGTGTTAGGGCGGGTCCACATTTGTGCACCCCATCCCACAGGAACCAATGACCCTGGGGCCACATCTTTCAAAATTTTGGAAATTTCATAAATTTTATTTCATCATGTTGATTAATACCAAAGTGCAGATTTCAAAGCATTACATTATTTTCAGACTATGTTACCCCCCCCCCCCCCAAAGTACCTCTGACCTTTGTCCCAGGGGCCAGGAAATAAACCATCTTTGTCATAAACATATACTAAGATCATTGGCATAATACCCAGGAACATAGGGAAAGATTTTCAAAGAATTCATGCATTTTCACTTTATAAACATTAGAGCCTCGCTCTAACACAAGAAACCCTGACCCAGAGGCCCTGAAATTCAAAAATCTCAATGAGGCACCCTTCCTCCTCATAACTTTGTACATAGTTTATTGGTTAAATACCCAGGTGCAGAAAAGAAGATTTTTAAAAAAAATTATGCATTTTCACTATATAATCAATAAAGACCCACCCTAACACCAGAACCCCCAATCCAGGGGCCATGAAATTCACAATTTTGAAAGAGGCAGCCTTATTCAACATAACTATGTACTTGGTTAAAGTTTATTTAATACTCAGAAGCAAAGAAGAAAATTTTCAAAGCAATAATTCATTTTTACTATATTACCTATATAGCCCCGCCCTAGCACTAGAACCCCTGACCCTTGGGCCATGAAATTCACAATTTTGGAAGAGGCAGCCTTATTTAACATAGCTATGCACTTGGTTAGTTTATTTAATGCCTATGAACAGAGAAGAATTTCAAAGAATTTTTGCATTTCACTATATAATCTATATAGCCCCACCTTACCACTAGAACCCCTGACCCTGGGGCCATTAGATTCACATTTTGAGAATAGGCAGTCTTATTCAACATAACTATGCATTTGGTAAGTGTATTTAATGCCCATGAACAGAAAAGAAGAATTTCAAAGAGATTTTGCATTTTCACTATATAATCTATGAAGCCCCACCCTACCACTAGAACCCCTGACCCTGGGGCCATTAGATTCACAATTTTGGAAGAAACAGTCATTTGCAACTTAACTATACACTTGGTTAGTTTATTTAATGCCGAGGAACAGAGAAGAAGAATTTCAAAGAATTTATGCGTTTTCACTATTATAATCTATATAGTCCCGCCCTAGCACTAGAACCCCTGACCCTGGGGCCATGAATTTCACAATTTTGGAAGAGGCAGTCATTTTCAACTTAACTATGCACTTGCTTAGTTTATTTAATGCCCAGGAGCAGAGAAGAAGAATTTCAAAGAAATAATGCATTTTCACTATATAACCTATTTAGCCCCGCCCTAGCACTAGAACCCCTGACCCTGGGGCCATGAATTTCACAATGTTGGTAGAGGACTCAATGCTGATTACAATTATACCAATAGTTTGACTGCTTGATGTTCAGGAGTACAGAAGAAGATTTTTAAAGATTGCACTAATTTTAGTGGTTTTTGCCCCACCCCCGGCCCCAGGGGGGCAGGGATCATGAAATTTACAATTTTTGTTCCCCTTCACCCATAGATGCTATTTGCCAAATTTGGTTGAAATTGGTTCAGTGGTTTCAGAGAAGAAGCTGAAAATGTTCAAATGTTAACGCACGACGACGGACGAAAACGGATAGCAATAGGTCACCTGAGTTTACTGGGGCCTGGGGATGGGGCCAAAACCACTAAAATTATTGCAATCTTTATAAATCTTCTTCTTTACTCCTGGACATCAAGCTGTCAAACTGTTGGCATGAATGTAATGAGCATTGAGTCCTCTACCTAAATTGTGAAATTCATGGCCCCCGGGTCAGGGGTTCTAGTTTAAGGGCGGGGCTATATAGATTATATAGTGAAAGAGCAGTGTTTCTTTAACAAGAGGCCCATTGGCCTTATAGGTCACCTGAGTATCATGTAACAAGTTTCCAGCGATTGTATTTGGTTCGTGTTTTAATCCAAAAGCCATGAAATTCACAAATTTTGAAGGAGGCACCATTGCTTATCAAAGGGCAGATTTCAAAGCATTAATTTATTTTTAGTCAAAGTACCCCCCTGGTACCCCTGACCCAGGGGCCCTGAAATTATCTATTTTGAAAGAGGCCCCTTTCTTCATTATAAGGCCAGCATTTTTTTTATGTTTAGGTTTAGTTATGAACATGAGAATAAAGAAGTCCCGAATGAGAAGGAAATAAAAAAAAAATTTTGATAAATCAATTATTAACATTTGTACATTCTTTTTTTATGCTATTCTAATAGGCTCCTTACCACTGGACACATGATGCTTAGACTGTAAGCTATAACAGAGACCTAAACAATGTCGCTGGCAATATGCAATAGCTACCACGGGCAGTTTAAAACCTTGGGGAGAAAAATAATTTACAGACAGATACTTTTGAAACGAATACATAATTATCTCACCAGCATGTCATTGTGCTACAAAGTCGTCAGCATTTTATTTGTCCTTTGAACGGGTGAAACGTTTTGAATGGCACTCGTATCGATGAATTTTACACTAAACCAAGCTATCTTCTCAGATCTAGCTTTATTTACCCGCCGTTTCATCTTAAAACCGGAAGTGCGAGTTCGTAAATTTGAAATCTCGATCCCGACTCAAATTTGACATCGGAAAGAAAAAAAATTGTTTTATTTTTTTCTGAAAATTCAAAACCTTGAATGGAGGGTTTGTAAAACTGAAAATAAAATAAATCCTAGCCTTAAATATGTAATTAGATCATTAGTATATTAACCAGGAGCAAAGGATAAGATGTTCAAAGAATTCATGCATTTCACTATATAATCATTAGAGCCCCACCCTAAAACAAGAACCCCTGACCCTGGGGCCATAAAATTCACAATTTTGGTAGAGGCACTCTTGCTCATCATAACTATGTACTTAGTTAGTTTATTTAATACCCAGAAGCAGAGAAGAAGATTTTCAAAGAATTCATGTATTTTCACTATATAATCAATAGAGCCCCGCCCTAACACCAGAACCCCTGACCCTGGGGCAATGAAATTCACAATTTTGGTAGAGGCGCTCTTGCTTATCATAACTATGTACTTAGTTGGTTTATTTAATACCCAGGAGCAGAGAAGAAGATTTTCAAAGAAATAATGCATTTTCACTACCTACTTATTTAGCCCCGCCCTAGCACTAGAACCCCTGACCCCAGGGCCATGAATTTCACAATTTTTTAGAGGACTCATTGCTGATTACAATCATGCAAACAGTTTGACTGCTTGATGTCCAGGAGTAAAGAAGAAGATTTTTAAAGATTGCATTAATTTTAGTGGTTTTGGCCCCACCCCTCAGGCCCCAGGGGGGCAGGGATCATGAAATTCATAATTTTTGTTCCCCTTTACCCATAGATGCTTTGTGCCAAATTTGGTTGAAATTGGTTCAGTGGTTGCAGAGAAGAAGCTGAAAATGTTCAAATGTTAACGCACGACGGATGACGACGGACGAAAACGGATAGCAATAGGTCACCTGAGTTTACTCAGGTGACCTAAAAATCTTCTTCTCTGCTCCTGGGTATTAAATAAACAAACTAAGTACCTTGTTATAAGCAGGAGTGCCTCTTTCAAAATTGTAAATTTTATGGCCCCAGGGTCAGGGGTTCTGGTGTTAGGGCGGGGCTCTATTGATTATACAGTGAAAATGCATTTATTCTTTGAAAATATAAGTTCTTTGAAAATCGTCTTCTCTGCTTCTGGGTATTAATTTAACGTACTAAGTATCGTTCTTTGAAAATCTTCTTTGCTCCTGGGTATTAAATATACTAACTAAGTACATATTTATGATAAGCAAGAGTGCATCTTCAAAAATTGTGAATTTTATTGGCCTCAGAGTCAGGGATTCTGGTGTTAGGGCTAGGCTCTATTGATTATTTAGTGAAAATGCATTAATTCTTTGAAAATCTTCTTCTGAGCTTCTGGGTTTTTAATAACCTAACTAAGTACACAGTTATGATGAGCAAGAGTGCCTCTTCCAAAATTGTTAATTTTATGGCCTCAGGGTCAGGGGTTCTGGTGTAAGGGTGGGCTGTATTGATGAGTGAAAATGCATTAACACTTTGAAAATCTTCTGTGCTCCTGGGTATTAAATAAACTAAGTAAGTACATACTGTATACAGAGTTATTTTCGCCCCGTGTTATTTTCGCCCTTTCACACTGCAAAACAAATCTTCCCCGTTTTAAATTCGACCAATCGTAGTTTTGTTTAAGAAATTATACAGAATTTTTTGAATTCGCCCTAATGAGGTAAGGGCGAAAGGGGCGAAAATAAAACGGGGGCGAATAGTTCCCTGTATACAGTAGTTATGATGAGCAAGAGTGCCTCTTCCAAAATTGTGAATTTTAATGGCCCCAGGGTCAGGGTTTCTGGTGGTAGGGCGGGGATTTATTGATTATATAGTGAAATCGTTTCCTTTGCTCTTGGGTATTATGCCAATGATCCAGGTATATATATTTATGATGAAGGGGCATTTAGCAAAATTGTCAATTTCATGCCCCCTGGCATGAAATCATCGGGGGAGGGGGGGTATAGTCTGAAAATAAGTAAATGCTTTGAAATCTGCTTTTTGGCATTAATCAACCATTTATGATGAAATGAAATTTATGATAAAATTTCCATAATTTTGAAAAATGTGGCCCCAGGATCAGTGGTTCCTTTGGGGTGGGGTGCACAACTGGTTGTAAAGTGGAAGTGCATTTTCTCTTTCTTACTCTGATCTACCTCAGTCTGGGTATTAAGTAACTAGGGTAAGCATCCTAAGTGTATAATTATGATAAGCAATGGTGCCTCTTTCAAAATTGTGAATTTTATGGCATCTGGTTTAAAACACGAAATAAATTCCATTGTTGGAAAGTTGTTACATGATACTCAGGTGACCTATAAGGCCCGTGAGCCTCTTGTCTTATGTTTTAGGCAAAGACATAAAACATAACCATATCAATAAAATATAATGTTTCAGTTGTAAATCGCTTTGAAATTGGTGGAAAATAAGCAATTTTATCGTTTTTGTCAATAAACATATGTCCACCACCGTGTCACACAAAATGCTTTAGTATGAATGTGTTAAATAACATTCCATGTTATCTGTAAAAATGAATTTTTGTGACACGGGGGAAAGATGTTTTAAAAATATTTTCCGTTGATTTCTATGGTGAAAAACAATAAGTTTTTCCAAAATTTTAGAGTTATCTCTCCTTGTTTTTCCAAATAAGTTATGTTTTATGAAAATTGATATAATTATGTATAAAAAATATTAAAAATTCATCGAATATGTTAACTTTTGAAAATTGACTTAGAGGTACATGTAGACGGGAGAACAATACTATCGTTCGCAGTTCTTTAAACAAAACTTATACGGCGGTGATAATATTTTCTGCTATTCCGAAATGAATAAATCTAAATAAATAACAGTACCATCTTAATCAAAAGCCATTCTCTTTCGTTAATATACGAGTAAGCTATTTTAACCTTCTTAAGGATGTGCATGTATATTCCCCAATAAATGTCCTTCGTAAAAGCCTGACAAAAAAGGGTGTGTGTGTAATGCTGAATATAATGAGTTCCGAGTTGCTACCTACATGTACGTTATCTACGTAACAACGAGTGCTTCTGCTTTGTGCCAAGTGAAAACCGACCGAAGATGTTTAGGTACCAAATGCTTATGATGAGCGATGAAAATCCTTGATCACATGTGCACGGAAGGTGTGACGGTAAAATAAACGGAAATTAGTTGTTGTTTCATCAAATGCTCAATTTAATTGCTTTTTGTATAAAAACATAATTATACCTTATGGAGCAAGGTGTTGCCCAGAACATATTACAGATGGTGTAATTACTGATTCAACCTTATAACCTCTGTTAGAGACACACGCGGAAGAAGTGCAAGCACTTGTTTTGGAATATATCTCACGAAGCTGAAAACAGGGATGTCAAATAAAGTTTTTGCAACTGTGCTACAGTTTTCAAAAGACTCAGTCAGACGTACGCCTGCAATTAAGTCCATTAACAAAATCTACTGCAAACATTTGTACATCATAGTTTCGGTTTCCAGCACGTAACGAGGGATGACATCATTACCAATCATACACGTTCGTTGGCTCAAACACTCTTCGGTCAAGGTTTAAATCCCGCCATTCTCGTTTAGATGGGACATATATATAAACATACAAAAGAGTTCCCATTTTCGATTTCAACGGCGTTCTTACAATCTGCATAAACATCGACCTTTCATCAAACCAACGGTGATCGTGACCACGACTTATCTCTCAGACTATAAAAACAATGATTCAAACATTCTGAAACATGCATTTGCATATGACACCGAGGAAATAAGAGTTGGGTAAAGGAGGGTGACGTTTTTGTGATTGATAGAGGGTTTCGAGATTCAGTTGACTTTCTCGCCGAAGTTGGTATAAGAAGTGAAATGCCAGCATTCTTTAAAAAAGGCTGAGACAGTTAGCAACAGATTAAAGTAACACGTCAAGGCTCGTCACAAAAAAACCATGGGTTAACGTTGTGGAATCGGCAAACGCAAGGCTAAAGTCATGGAAATATTTCGATAAAGTCCTGTCAAATAGTTTGATCCCTTTTGTCGGAGATGACATATCTACTGTTGCAGCAATATGTAACAAGTATTTACCAGCACTGAGCAGTGGAAGCAGAGATGATGACGAGGTAATCGGCTACAAAATGTTATATCTGGCGAAACAAAACAATGAGCTGCAAGTAAGAATTGAAAACGAGAAGCTTAACAAAGTAAGGGGGGTCTGGGAAAGATTACATTCCACTGACATACTTGCAAAATCATATGCCCAAGAACATTTCAATGACAAATCGGAATTTGAAGTGATGGTTTGTAAACAAGATTCACAACTATTGTGCTCAAAGCTTCAGAGTCGATATATTACGTCAAATTAAAATCATACTTACTGTGGATAATGTATGATGAATGTCGAGTACTTTCATGGTACTGCCAGTGTAGAACCGGGTCCAGGGTAGTTGGTGTGTGCGCTCATATAACTTCAGTCATGTGGTATCTGGGTTATGCAAGATGTCTGGCGCAACCATTCGACTGCACGGAGTATTTACAAGACGCAAAAGATATTCCGGAACCGGAAAAGATTGACGATAGTGATGACAGTGATGAAGATGGTGGCCGTGTTGAAGAATGACAATTAGTACAATTTTTTGTTATTCTTGGACTTTCAGTTTATTATAAGGTGGGCATTCTCGACTTTACATAGTAAGCGTTTGAAATTAACTCAGCCTTTCATTCACTGTTAAAATATATACATGTACATGAGATAAAGATTCGGGCGAATGTCAACGAGTTTAACAATGATTCAATGACAGTGTTTCGCAAAGAGGCTTAAGTCGTCTCATCGTTGTCAACAACAATTTAAAGTTCCTGGTGTTATTAATTTTTTAACCTATTAGAATCTATGCCCCCATTAGTCCGAAAAATCTGACGTTTTCCTGGCTTTTTTTTTTTTTTACGATTTTTGATATTATAAAATATCAAAATCGTAAAAAAGCCAGGAAAACGTCAGATTTTTCGGACTATGTCCCCATTTGAGAGACGCTAATGCCAAGCCTTACTGAAGGTCCAAGGATGACTGAGAATTGTACTGTTTGATTTTGAAACTTTTCTGAGTGTTTTCCATTTAAGCATACATGTGTATATTACTTAGTAACAACTTTTACACTAAAAAGTACTTTTTGAACGTGTTGAGAAAATTCCCTTGTATGTTTTTTGGGAAGGTTTCGATATAAGAACGTTAAGTGTTTACTTGCATCAAAGTATTGGAGAAACAGAAATTACCATTTAAGTGTGCAATACCGGTAGTTAATGTAAATATTGATATATGCAAATTAGTGAAGTGTTTAATTAAAAATTATTTCCAGTATCTTGTTCCAAAATGTTGCCAATGTCGCTCTGTTGAACAATTTAACTTATTATTATATTGTATAGATTTCAATTTATCTACATATCTAAGAGCAGACTAATGTAAATGACATAAAAACAGATATTAGACAGTGTGTTGTGAAGATGGTCTTTAAACATTGTTGTTTATAAAAAAAACATTAGCTCTCATTGCAATGTGTAACGTTACCTGTTGTTAAATATAAGTAGACAGTGTCTTTTTGAAGAATAAAAGTATAAAAGGATAAAGTATATGTACATGTATATTTAAATAATGAATTTTAATAACATTTTGCATTGAAAAACCATATGTGTTTATCATAGAAATCTGAAGCCTCCATTTATTCAACATAGCAAGATTGATGACGTCATACAAGCAGCACGTGCGTCGCACGGCAAAAATTTATATGTTTCTGAAAATTACAATACCTCTTCTTAAGGAATGAATTTAATAGCTACCCATTTTATACGGTATAAACTGGGTTGGGGCAGTTTACGCTTTATAAACCGCTTCGCGGTTTATAAAAAAGCGTTAACTCTTCCAACCCAGTTTATACCGTATAAAATGGGTAGCTATTAAATTCATTGCTTATAATTTAATTTTCATTCATTTGATGTAAGAAAAAAAGATGACTGTTCTAACAAAATGACTTCAGTTTGTACAAAATTTGAATGTAACGTCAGGCGGATTGATACGTTTTTGACGCAAGTCATTGTGACGTAGGCCACCTATTTTATACAATATAAAGTAAATTTTTTATCCAATCAAATACAGCGTTACAACCAGAATTAAATTATATGTCTATAAACGTGATGTCATAATGCATAGTTTCTCAATATCACAGAGCAAATTAAGATGACGTGACGATGCATCGTAGTTTGAAATAGCACTGATTTGCCTCGGTCATGCGATTCGAGTTCCCCTCCGATTTTCAATCGACTTGATGAGGTAAGTCGAATGGAGTCGATTGGTTGGTTGGTCAGGCGATCCGATTTTATGTTCGATTAATGGAGAAATGATCAAGTACTTGTTTTGTTTGATAAATTTTTTTTGGTTGAAGAAGTTCTGTTAATCAAATTTTGTTAACATCATTGGAAAAAAATGTTTCCCTTCTTATTATATTACGTCATTTTACCCATTCTGACGTTGATGTTGACGTAGTTTACAGGGTACGTCAATGATCACTAGATGAAGTTTATTACTTTCTTACTTTGGCAAATAATTTTGTCTACGAAAAAAAGGTGAAATGATATGCATATCGCACAATGTGCTTGTCTAATAGGCCAGCTGTTTACGAAGAATGAAAACGTGACAAATTTTATGGGTTGATTTACATATCACTGTATTAACAATTAACTACAAGTAACTGTATACGGCAAGTTGGTCATTATTTTAATGCGTATTGCATGAATCTGTGTTAAAATCGAGTTCACCAGACCCTCGACTAGATTTAAATGATCAAAGCCCGGAACAAATGGTAATAGTAGCTACCGATAGGCTATTTTTTCAATTACATAGATAAACCAGAAGTCTCTATCGATACTATAGGTCTACTGGTTTGTACATATGATAAAGGAAGACAAAAGTAGCAGCTGGGACATAAAACTTTACAAAAGCAATAAATAGAATAATGATCCTTGATTAAGTCTCTTCTTGTGGCAAGATTGCAGTAAGACTACAACTGTGGGAGTAGCTTTTGATAAAATTTTACAGAATATTCAAGTTTAGTTACCATGGCAACATTGTTTTAATCCTCAATCAAGTTTGTCTTTTGTAATTTGTAAATAACGTTTGGCCTCTGCAAATCTTTACAATGTGAATAAATGCATTCCTTGTGTTTATGAACACTTTAATATTAATCAGATTGTTTTATGTAATAGTCCTTTGTCACATGTTTTATGTAAAGTCATGTACTTGCTTTTCAATTTTTTTTACTCAATTTGGAAGAAAGTAGGTAAGGAAGAAAATGTCAAGTTCATCTTTCATCTTTTGCCATTTTTCTGCTATAAAGTAAATTCTCTCGAGATGATAATCATCTCAGCACCAAATAAATAAATCATACCAACGTGCACCGGTAATCCACATTTGTCCCATTAAAATCGTAATCTTGTGTTGCTTTAAGTTTGTAATTATTGTTAACCAAATTCAGGTACATGTAGTTAAGATTTGATATGGTGTCAAATTTGGACGCTTAATTTGTTAAATCCCATGCATGGGAATGGCATTGGAATCAACGACCTTCCTGTCTGGTGATGTGCTTAAATGGCATGAAGAAGGATTTATTGCACATCCTGCTGCATATACATTGCTTCCAGTTATGGAAGCATATGACTCGGTAGCCTCATTCTCATGTTCTAAACCATACTTCATAGCAGCAGTTTGAATTTTATTGCTTGAAAGGAGACGATCAGCTTGTGTTTCATGGTCCTTTTTTCTGGAACAAATTCTTTTAAAACATGGTGATGTTAATCTTGATTTTCGAACATTTTTCCAAAAGATTTTTTGATTGATCGGTTGTATTTTATCAATGTCGATTGACTGGCGATCGGTTTTAAAAACAGTGAGCCCATCATATTAAAATGTTATTTTCACCCATTGTTAGAACAGTTTCAAAATTTTGCAATATTACAGGAAATTCATGGTCTGGATAGGTATGAAAAGCATCATTGTTGACAATAGCATCTGATTGAATTTCACATTTTATTAGCTGCTAAGATAAAATCGATCCCTTTGGAACAGGTCCAACTTCAGATTCAACTGTGTCAGTATCACCAATGAAAGGTGGCAAGAGATTTTTAAATTGTAGACTTTAATTCTTTTGTGAAGTTGATAACGAAGTTTTGAAAGGGAATTGGCTGCTGTAATGGGCAATAAAATGTAGATTTCACACCATCGGTTCTCTTTCTTTTTGTATTGGAAATTTTAAGGACTTGTATGTCCTCTACTGCTTCTGGTTTAAACCATTGTACCCTTTGTGGTATGTGCTAGGTCGGAGGTCTTTGAAATGACAGAGGGCACAGTTTTCAAGTCCAGTTTTTAGCTCTACTGGTCAGAGACCAGAAGAGCTTATGCGATAGTAATGCATCTGTTCGTTCGTCTCTCTGTAAACAATATTTCAAAATGCTACTCCTATAGTTTTGGTCTGATTTTAACATAACTTGGCACACAAGTAGACTACACTAAGATACAGAAAACTGTGCATCGGTTTTTGATTTGGATGAACGGTGTTGCCATCGTTACTAAAAAAGAAATTTCTGTGAAATTCCTTTAAAACGCTACTCCTCCTACAGTTTTGGTCTGATTTTAATATTACTTGGCACACAAGTAGACTACACAAAGATACATAAAGATTTGGATGTAAAGTGTTGCCAGGGTTACTAAAATAGAAATTTCTGTGAAATTTGTTCAAAACGCTACTCCTCTTACAGTTTTGGTCTGATTTCAGTATAACTTGGCACACAAGTCGACTACACAAAAATACACAAATTAATGCATTGGTCTTGAATTTCATTGAACGGTGTTGCCATCGTTACTAAAAATAGAAATTTCTGTAATACTCCTTCAAAATGCTACTACAGTTTTGGTCTGATTTCAATAAAATTTGTCACACAAGTAGAATACACTTAGATACATAATTAAGTCCATCGGTTTTCGATTTCAATAAACAGTGTTGCCATGGTTACTAAAAATAAAGATTTCTGAGAAATCTTTTTAAAATGCTACTTTTCAATATAACTTGGCACACAAGTAGACTACACTATGACACATATTAAATTTAGTGCATCGGTTTTCGATTTCAATGAACGGTGTTGCCATAGTTACTAAAAATAGAAAAAGCATCTCCTCCTACAGTTTTGGTCTGAATTCGATGTAATTTGGCACACAAGTAAACCACACTAAGATAACATAAGTTAGTGTATCGGCTTTTGATTTGGATGAACGGTGTTGCCATGGTTACTAAAAATAGAAGTTTCTGTGAAATTCTTTTAAAACGCTACTCCTCCTACAAATTCAGTCTGTTGACAATGGCTTCTTTTCTCTTCTTTTGTTATAAGTACAAACCAGTAGAGCTACAGTCCCGACAGAGATTTCTGGTTTGTAATGACATATTAGGTAAAGCAACCCAAGAATATGGCCAGCTATTGACGAAGAATGAAAACGTGAGTTGTATGTTCGGAACTACAAACTTGGATGTTGGAATTACCTACTCACATATGTAGACTATGAAACTGAAACGATTACAAGTTTGGATTAAGGATGACGTTTACTCAGGTTTCAGAAAACAGAAAGAAGTTTTATAAAGTATAATATGTTCAATCAAAAATTGTTCTAAATGGATAAAATTACGAAGTTTTAACTCACTATCAATTTAAAAATTTCATATCTTATTATTTGAAGAAAATATACAGGAACAAAAATCAGTGTATGGTAATGCAGAGGACATTTTTTTTTCATTTTTGTCAAAATCTTTTAGTTCTTGCAATATTAATCACAATGTAAAGGTTAGATGTATTTTTAGACATCATTTTGCAAATTTTATATGTCTTAAAACTTATAAATTATTTCAAATAATTGAATGCTATTAAATAAAGAAATTCAAAAGTATGAACAAAAACCATTCCAGGCAACATATCAATATCAATAATTTGATCATTGACCCCATCCAATGTTAATACCATGAGAATTACGGCAACAAAGGTAATATGAAGGTATAAATAATTTAGAGTTCTTATCAGTCAGATTTTTTAAATATTCGATTAAAAATTGGGAAAAAAAAATATAAATATGACAGAGGAAATTCGGACTGTAATAATTATCAAGTTTATGGCCAAAACTCTAATCATTTCTTTATATGAAGCAACACTGCTCCATTGCTATAATATTTCATTATTTAAAGAGTTTTGTTGTTTGTATTATTTTGTGAGTGAAGAAAAAATTGGTCATAGAGTGAAAAAATGAGGTATTTCCCGAGAAATACTCAGGGGCCACAAGCATGAAAAGTAGGTCATTGACCTAGTTATTTGAAACTGAAATTTAACACAAGAATTATAGGTGTACAACAGAACAGAAGCCAAACGTAGCAATTACAGGTGCCGAAAGTCGCACATACAGCAACCATATTCGCGCTGTATATCAGAAAACTTTATATTGCATCAAAAGTTTTAATCCTGTGGAACATTAAAGGCATCGGAAATCATAAATGATTCATACAATATATATTCACATCACTTTTAACACAAATAGCGCAGTGTATATCGTGTTTAACTTGTAAAAAGAAAATATGAATAGATCCAGTGAAATACATTGAACGGGTGTAATCTGAAGCAGTTACTGGATTGCTCCTTACATGTATTCAACTTACAAGCAATTCTACTGCATAAAATCATACTGAACAGTGAACATTAATAATTACGTCTTAATTAAATATTCTATCATTTCTGATCGTTTAGTTGATATAAACTGTCTCATTGATGTAAACCAATAGTAGCTTGTGTCCGAAACCAAGGTTTTCTCGATTCGCACAAATACCAGCAGTGAAAATATTAAAGTGAAAATGTAACTTGTCTATTATCCAATTTCTCAGTGGAAAATAAATGATTTAGCATAATTTGAGTAGATTGTCTTCACTTAAGTCAAGTTAGACATTATTTTTGTGGTTCCTTGTACTTATTTTTTTCTCAAAAAAAATTTTGAAGTTAAAATATGACATTAAATATCATAAAGAGAATGCTAAACTAACCGCTCCTTTTTGCAATTTTCTAAGCGTCCGGGGCGGTTAATAGGGATTATACGGTATTTTGAATATTATGTGTTTTTGATAGTAGCTTAATGCCTAAATGGTTTTCATCCAGTAATCAACATAACAGTCTTTTTGTTACCTCTGCAAACCAATGAATAATAAAGAAATTGTATATAATTTTATACATTTTAGAAATAAAAACACGTGTATATTGATAGATAACTTACACTTTTTTAACTAAGGTTACTCTTGTCGTTACTATTATAATCGGAATATGAAGACCACACAGGAGCCATCCTATTGCAGTACAGATCCTGATGTTATGGAAATTGATAAATTATATCCTGTCAGTGTGATACGAAATCCTCAAGAAGATTCCAGTTTCTAGACCGATATTACTCTGCCACCTAAATGGTTTGCATTAATGATATGTGTATTGAATAATACAGTGTACCACAATTTGACGGATAATTATTTCAGTGTCTGACAGAAAGATACAAAGACTTTCAGATTTTTTTTCTAGAATAGTAGTGTAGTGTAGTATCATGCTAACAATTGGTTTTGAAAATCTTCAGTTTTAAATCGTGTCTTGGTTCTCATTGATGATTGTCTTGAAAGGCAAATAGTTTTATTCAGTGCAGCATTTCATTCATAGTGCCTCATCAACATATCATTAAAGAAAAACCTGGGTTGCTTAATGGTAAAGCACTCATCGAATCATGAGAGATTTGGGTTCAAGTCCTAACCTGGGTTAAACTGGTAATGAAGTTGATGAGGTTCATGAATGTGAAAGCTTTTATATGCAGGCAGGTAACAGAAGTATTGGGGGATTTATGATAAAAGAATTATGATAATAAAGTATAATAGGAAAACAGAATAGAGAGAATATATCTTCTTCATTCAATTGAATGAAAATAAATGTTCATATCTTGTTTCATATTTTTTTGGCAACAGTATGAAAATGGACGACTACAATGAAACACTGATAATTGAGGACAAAGATACTGCAACATCTGCCTTGAAAACTCGGGGATGCAGGAGGCTTTCCTCCAATGACGTAGCAAAAGACTTATTAAAGGACAAAGATCTAAAGAAATCTCTATGGGATGTTTTTGCTGGAAATAGAGGAAGATGCGAGGGTTCTAACTGAAAGGAAGTTACCTAAGTAATACTTCCTATGAAGGTTTGGCTGAGTTTGAGTGGTTTGGTGTCTTGAAAGAAATGTTGCAATACCAGCCATTATTAACAAATGTTCTGTTAGCTGTGTCAACAAGTAGAAAAAACATTCTGAGTGAAGAACACTACAGTAGTATTTCCAATGAATTAGGTCTGATATATGGAATTTTGATGAATCGACGATACAAGGACCTTTCTCGCATTCAGCGGTTTATTGCAATGTCAATTGCAAATGGAAAGGTTCACCAGAAGGCAAGTTAATTTATACAATGCTTTTATTGCTCTTTATTGCTCTAGTTGTGTTCTCGGATTTTTTTTTTCTTAAGTCAGCTTATACAAGGATAATCCACAAGTGATTTTAATCATTCAACGGATTAAAGTAAAGCATATTTACATTGAAATTCTGCAAAAAAAAATCTCTGTCGTGGATCTCTAATCAGCAGAGGCTGATTTATTTTATTTTGCAGGTTGTTGATTGAATAATAACATATACTAATTGTAACTCAT
>NW_026929456.1:0-39711 GCF_032062105.1 Saccostrea cuccullata | reverse complement strand
TTAAATTAAAGCCGGTGAAAATAATTAAATTGTTGACTTAATTAAAATCGTTTAAAAATCAAAAAATTTAAGATTTAAATCATATGAATATTATTTTGATTCTATTTACAACAAATTTTAAATAATAAAAAGGTTTAAAAAGAGAAAAGTTTAGATTAAACTTGGGAGACAGTGGTTTTACTAATTCCCCAAATTATGGGAGGCCCTTTTCTAAATACACCCCAAATTTTAAAAACCTTATTCCCACCTGGTTTTAAGGCAAAAGGGGGGAGGGGGGTTTAAACAAAAATTTATTTTTTCCCAATTTTAAAACTCCAAAATTTATTTTGAATCGCCCCGTCTTTGCCCCATACAAATAACGCCCTGTTAACCGTTTTATAAAACCTTGGGGAAAATGCCTTTACGTCTTTGTCCCTTTATTGGCCCCAATAAGGTTCAATAAACCAGATCAAAAGGTTTAAAAATTTCACTTCGCCGGGTTATGTTACGGGGTTTAAACAGAGGTGTTGGTGCGAACTTGAAATTTTGGAAAACGTTGGTGTTAGTGGGGTTTAAACATTTATTTGGAAACCCTATTGAAATTATAAATTTAATTTTAAAATTTAAAGATGTTTCACCCCCTGTTTAAAATTTGGTTTTAATTAAAAGCTTTTGGAACATACAAAAACATGAAAATGATAACTTATTTTTGGGGGAACAATCCTTTTAATTAATAAAACCTAAATCCATTATTCTATTGTTTGTTTCAACCAGAGGGTAGTCCAATGTTTAAATTTTAAAAAAAATTTTAAAAATTGGAAAACAAAAACAAGTATCAGTTCGTTAAAATAAAATTGTAACATTTGATACAATGACTTCACAAACTTTTAACAAACTGTTTTTATAAATGTGGTCCATTATTTAAAATTACACGGATTTTCTTATTTCCATCATATAGGAATGGCGGGTTGAGTTGGGGGGTGCTACCCTAGAAGGGAAACCCGGGGAAAAGGCCCGTAAAAGGGCCCATTTGAGTTTATGGATTTGGAAAGGGCCTTTGTTTTATGGAGAGGGTCTATACTCAGGGGAAGGAATTAAAGGGGGTTATAAAAAAAAAAATTTAAAAACGAAAAAATTGAAAACAAAAAGTAAACCAAAAGCCAGCGGGGTTTTTAACCATACTATCGCAAAAAGTGGGGGGGTTTAATTTCGTTAAAAGCTTTAAATAAAAGTCGGTTAAAAAAGGGAAGGAAAAAAGAATGACCAAGGGGGGCAGGAAAGGGGGACAAAATTTTTTTAAAGGAAAAGGGGATTTTTTTAAAAAAAAATCATTAATTTTATTTAGGAGGAATTATTAAAAGAGTAAAAAGAAGTTCTTTGTGCCTGTCCTTACCATCTGACCCCGACCTGTGGTTATAAACAATTTCTTGTCGGTCCTCCCGCTTTTGTTTTGGCTCGGGGGGAAAATTTTCCCCTTTTTCCGACTTCTTCCGACCACCGTCCAATCAATTTTAAAATTTAAAGGAAAGGGGTTTAAAATTTTGGGTTTATTAAACTTATCTTCGGGGGGGAGTAATAAAAAAGACAAAAATTTGTGGGGAAAATTTTCCCCTAAAAACCACTCCATTTTTAAACAAAATTTATGTGGGAAGGGGGAAAATGTGATCAAGGGCGATCTACCCCCAAAGCCTGGGGAATAATGTTAACCAGAATTAAAGAAAAGATTTTTAAATCTTAAAAAATGGCGGGAAAACGGGAACAATGGAAGACCTTTGGTGTAGTAAAAATTAAATTTATGACGGGGAAGGCGGGCCCAAGGGGAAAAACCCCCCAAAGGGTTTTCCCAGAAATTTAAAAAATTTTCAAAAACCCAACCCTTTTGGCGAAGTAAAAATGAGTTTCCTGGATTTTAATTTTTTTGTTTCAAAAATTTTCCCGGATGGAGTTTTCCCAAATGGGGTAACCTTTTTAATGATTTTAAGGAAAAATGGAAAATAAATTTTGAACGGCCGGGGTGAAAAGTAAACCACGAGTATATGAATCATTAATAAATTTAACCCACGGGCCACAGGGGAATCAAATTTTAATAAAAAAAAGGAAAAATCTTTGAAAATTTTCTTCTCAAGTACCACTGGGCGAGAAAAAGTGAAGCTTATGTGGAAGCATTCTGGGGTAGTGTAAATTCTAAATTGTACAACCATGACCTCTGGGGGAAGGGCGGGGCCATTATAGGGAATCAAAGTTTTACATAGAATATAGGAAAAATCTTTGAGATCTTTCAGGGCAAGCCAAAAAAGCTAAAACATATGTGCCCATGGAAGGATCATGGGGTAGTGTAAATTTCAAAATGTCTAAATTATGATCAGTGGGGTAGGGTGGGGATGCATTATATGGTGAAATCTGGTAAAGAACAGAATGGTCAAAGCTTCTCAGGTGAGCGATGTGGCCCATGGGCCTCTTGTTTATTATTCAAATTACAGATCAGTCGCGGACTGGACCTGAATCTTCGACTTTTCGTTCACGTATACTTACCGAATACACTGACTTACCGTGACGGGGTGTTCACGTAGAATAATTGTCGAATAATTTAGGCACAAGTTAATCAGTTCCCACGTGTGAAAATATAAACAACTGAGGAAACTCGGGTCCATTAAGATTTTCTGTGTACAGTGTGGTATGTCCACACATAATGGACCGTAAAGATGTGGGCGTGGCTGTGTCGATCGGAGTCGGTATTGGGTTTGCCCTGGGGTGGTTCATCAGGGGAAGGTCTCTCAAAAGAATCCCGTACCCGGCCACCGGTGTGAAGAATACAGATGTCGACCTCACAGATGTAAATATTTTTTAGGTCCATGTCGTTATCAGTAACTTAAATTATTTTCTTTAATCATTTCAATGAAGACAGAATGATCACTAATTAGAACATATTGGCTTAAATTATTATCGTATTGACATAATATTAAAACATATTGGCTTAAACAGAGACATAGTTTTATATGTCTCTGGCTTAAATTATTATCATATTGACCACAGGCACCTGAATTTTTATCAATAAGTCGCTAATTAAGCCAAATATCGAAAAATTCTACCCCCTCTATATATAAATACATATATTTATATATATAGAGGGTAGAATTTTTCGATATTTGGCTAATTAAGCGACTGATTGATAAAAATTCAGGTGCCTGTGTATTGACATAAGAGCATATAAGACAGAGTAATTGAGAAATTATTCTCTGTCGAGAAGTGCACAGACTTCACCTACCCTGTCCACTTCTTTAAAGAGAATACTTAGAATTAATATGTGGAGATAATGAACAGTATTTGAGCTCAAAAGTCCATTAAGCATTTCAATATAGGGTCGAAGCAAACTCGGACCTCCAAAATAGAGGGGGAGTCAGGTGCCATGGAGGAGTGAGCATCCCCTGCCGACCGGTCACACCCGCCGTGTACTCCTTATTAAATTACACATAAATCAGGTTCCCTCTACAAATATTTCTGCCAGAGGTCTCATTGTCTGCAGTCTATTGTGGCATACTATGTACATTGCAATGTATATACTAGTATATTGAATTGAGACAAACAATGTGTATATGTATTAATTATAATGCCAAAAAGAATTTAAATAATATCAAATGAAGAATATTGGAATGCTGCATTTTCTGACATTTAAAATATTTAGCAAAATTCCAGTAAGTGCAATGCCATTTCATTAATATTATTTCTTCTTTTAAGCCACATTATCAAGTGATTTGGTTTTACAATCATTAAGTAGAAACACTTCTAAGTTCTTCCACTGGAAAATTCTTCATTCCAGCATAAGAGTAAAATGGCAATGTTTTGATTTCAGAATGCTCTGAAGTTGTCAGACAATGGAGAGTATAAGCTGGTATTGGTTGTAAGACAGGACCTCAAGATGGGAAAAGGGAAAGCAGCAGCACAAGTAAGTCTTTAATGTAGTCATCTTAATCACGTTAATTTTGAGATACTTGTACAAGCAGTCTTGGTATGTCTTACTCTCTATTGATAAGTTGATGGCTAGTTTTATACTCCCTGAGTAATAAAACGAGTCATCAACTTCTCATGACTCAGTAGGGAATAGGTATGTCTGTTTTTCATCTGATGATGATTGCAAATATATAGTTACATGTATATTGTAAAACATTATTTTAGTGTTGTCACGCTGCAGTCCACGCCTCAGAATTTGTGGCTAGAAATAAACCAGAACTATTCAACAAATGGAAAATGACAGGTCAACCCAAGGTCGTGGTCAAGGCCGACTCAGAGAAAATGCTGTAATTACTAAACCTATTTAATCATTGTTAAACAAAGAAGGGTTCAAAAATAAATATCAAACTACATGCATCAATGTTAAAATAAGGTAGACTAAGGATGAAAAAACACATTTTGTAATGAAATGAATTTCAGTGTGTTGGTTCACTATTGAATCATTCATGTTAACAAAACTTCATTGAACCTGACTTCATAATTGTCTTTTTCAGTCTAGATTTAGCTAAGAAGGCAAGGTCCCTAGGACTAAATGCCAGTCTTATACAAGATGCCGGTAGAACACAGATTGCTCCAGGGTCCAAAACTGTGTTAGGTGTGGGACCGGGTAAGTGTGTCAGGATTGGGACCAGGCATGACTTTATAAATGCAATATGAATGACTAAAATACATATAAAGCATGCAAGAGTAAATCAGGCACATTCTTGTATTCTTCTATAAATAAACTGAAAATGACAAAAAACATACATATTTTAGGATGCCAAATTGCTTATTTTTACAGTTTACATTCAAGGACTTACATTTCATTCAAGACATTTTCGAGTATTTTTGCTTTATCATAAATATGTTTTTTTTTTTTTATTTTCAGGACCTGAGAACTTGGTAAATGAAGTCACAGGTCATTTAAAGCTTTGCTGATTCTGCCATCTAAAACATTATTTTATGTTTATTGTTATTGTTGAAAATAAATTTAAGATAATAAATCAATTATTTTATTCTTGTATTATTTTTTACTATTTAATGCATTTCATTGCAAAAATAATACTAGATTACTTATTAATTAATATGAGTAAAAGGAACAATTATGTGTATATTAAATATATACATGTATACACAACATGTATGTATTAATAGGTTGACTCCAATAATACAACAATCCCGACTCACTGAGCATTATACATATGTATACATGTAGGTTTAAATCCATTTTGACATTTTCATGCATATTCCACCTATTATAATAGAAAAATTGTGAAATACATGAACAAAAAAGAAATTTAAAAAGAAACAAAATTAGATTCTTAAAAAACTGCCAATTTATATGTATGCTGTTTAATTATGAAATGTTTCCATGACAAAACAGTAAAAAAATACTTGTACATGTATATTTAATTCTTGATAATACATCACTGTTAGCAAAGTGAGCTAAATATCACAGATTCTATGGGCACATAAAATCATAATGTCATAAGTGGAAATTATTTATAACAGCAAGTTTTCCAAAAATTTTCTAGAACTATAATATCACATTTTTCATAAAATAAAAATGAAAATCCAATTATCAAATGAAAAACTTGTCAATCTATCACAGTGTAACACAGGGATAACAATACATGTAATTATAGCAGCACCTGATCACATTTTACCACACTTTTCCAAAGTTAGGCAGCAGGGAGCAAGGATTCTCAGGGGCAATCTCAAGGTCTGTCAAACCTTTCAACACTATTTTCATTTTACGCTGTCTGGCTATATCAGCTATTATACTCCTCCCGTCCTTTGATATATTGTGATCGTAAATATCTAGGAACACGAGTTGTGGACAGTTTGTCATGAGATCTATGATAGCGGCCTCTGAGATCGTAGAGATCCAGCTAAGATTCAGCTCCCTGAGGTTTTTGGCATGTTTACACAGAGCCTTGGCTGCTCTATCTGTTAAGTGTTTACAGGCGCACAGGCTTAATGACTCCAGATGAGGTAGTTTCTACAAAGTAAGAAATTCTGATGAATAACAAGCCAGCATAATTTACCAGGTGAAAGAAATAATCTGATAAACATTTCAAGTTTTCTGATTTGCAAGTGTATCGTCATTGTATAATAGTACATGTAAGGTAATGCAGAATTAAGCTACAGTTATAACAGTGATAGTCTCTGGTAGACAAGTTATTGATATCCCCATTGAAAAAATTTCCTCAAAATATATTACCTTGACTAGCTGCTCCATGACACTGTCTGTCATTAAATACCCACAATCCTTCAGACTGAGAACGCGGAGATTTGGACAGTTCCTCCACACCAGCCTCAGTGTGCTCTCGGTAACGTAGACTCCGGACAAATCTAGATGTTCCAGCACGGGAACAAGGAGTTGTCGCAATGCAGCACTGTTTAACTTACTCTGTTTCTTCATCTTCTGAATCATCTTACTGCAATGGAGGTTTGCAATGGAGAAAATTACATGTGGTGCAAGTTATTATACAACAATTTAAGAAAACACCAATTTGTACACAATGGAATAAGCAATCTACATCTTGCTAAACAAAACATAAAGCTAGGACGGAGAAAATGTTGATGTTTTTAATATGACGTAAGAAGACATACCTTACTAGGTGCTCATCAGGAAAGTCTTCAAGGTCATAATCATTTAGATTAGTACATATGTATTGTACACAGGATTCTGTTAGCCTAGGCACTCTGGACCCTTCATGGCAGGGGTTCTGGAAAAATTGATTCATTATAAAAAAAAAATCATGTTGTAATCTGTAAAGAATGTAAGGTTTGGCATCAAGCCTAAACTGAAAAGCATGACTTCGAACACGAAATGATAGATTTTAATAAAATTATAATCCTTTAGAAAGTTTATGCACAGCAGGATCATGTTCAACTGATATTATTAGAGATTTAGATGAAAAAATGAAAGTTTGTAGATATGCTCATCAAAAACAAAAATGAGCAAAAAATTCCAAATTTGATTTTGATTACTAAACCGAATCCTATAGACCTTTCTGAAATCAAAAGTATATTAGTTCTTTGAAATGACAAAATTATCTTCAAGGCTGGGTACCTCCTCAAAGTTCCTACAGAAGCAGGCTCTGACGTAGATCTTTCCGTTCTCTTCCTTTCGTTCGAATCTCTTTGCATTCCTGTGAGAAAGAGAGATATCCACTTCGTGAATCACTTCTTCTTTTGAGTTGTGTCTCATTAACTCTAATTCCAGAAGCTGGTCTAGCTCCACAAAATCTGCAAATAAGATCATTTATTAGAAAAAGTGAAAAAAGATTACACAATCATACATAACTTTCATTCTAAAATTTTCAATAATTGATTTTAAATTGATTCAAAATACTGTGTTTTATCTACACTGTACAATGTAACTAATGATAAACACATCTTTAAGGGACGCCGACCCTCAGCCAGGAAGGACAACTCTTTAATTTATAATTTAATTCAAAAAGTCTTAAAATGAAGCTTGAAAATTAAATCTTTTCATGCAACAATTGTCATTATATGCCTCTCAAAGTGCTTCAAGGTTCTTTGCAAAGCTTCATAAATCATTTCTAATTTCATATCATGTTAATAAACATTGGTATCTAATAATGCTTTTACGGAATAAAAATTTCTACTTTTAATTAGACCTTTCTGAGAAGTTCAAAGAACCTTGAAGCACATTGAGAGGCATATAATGACAATTGTTGCATGAAAAGATTTAATTTTCAAGCTTCATTTAAAGACTTTTTGAATTAAATTATAAATTAAAGAGTTGTCCTTCCTGGCTGAGGGTCGGAGTCCCTTAAAATGTTTACCAATGATCGACAATAAAACAATATCTTTTTAAAAATCATTCACCTCCATGATACAATTTGAGCCCCTCTTTTAAGGCACCATATCTGAGGATGTAACACAGGCGTTTGGAGAGACGGTCATCTTTCTCAAGTTTCTTTTCCTCCATTTCTGAGGTGACGGTTTTCTTATCTGTACCCATTCTAATAGTATTTCTAATTCCTGAAATTCACAATGAAGACTTTTGCAATCTGGAACGATATACACACTTGATCATACATATATCTATTTCATTGTACTAGGGTTAAGTGGTTTCAAAGTAAAATCTTAGAGTTTATTCCTCATATAATTAGATGTGTACAGAATTTTTAAAAGACAATAAGTTAATTTATCATCGATATCTTACCTCTTCCTCTACTTTTCATAGTTCAGATCAAACTAAACTACTAGGCATGAAATATAATCAACACTTGAAATGGGTGATTGCACAACCGTAGGAAACGTAGGTACGGCGTTCATAAAACAGTGCTGTGTAGAATTACAGATCATGTCATCACTTAAAATTGAGGAAGTGATCAGTCTAACATTAATTTTCCTCTCACAGAAAGGCAACGCAGTCCCTACTCAGTAACTAGTATTTTAAGGAATAAGTACTGTAAGTTATCATGGCGTTATTGTGAAAACGAAAGTACAATAAAAAAGATCGTTCCTTAAATGTGTCGATAACGTAAAATACTGTACATGTGATAGTTGTGATCCGTTCTAGATGCAGTGAATAGGTATATGTAGTAAATACTATATTAAAAAAGCAGTATTTGTTTTTACAACAACGAAACAAAGAAAGGAAATATTAGGTTTTTTTTAACAATTTGTGTCTTTTATGTACAAGTTACCTAAATTTTTGACATCCTCAAATCGAAAGTAGCATGATATCCCCCAAAAACAATAACATGGAGGGTCAAGAAAAATATCAGTGTGAAGTCTGTCAAGCTAATGTATCAAAATACAAATGTCCAAAATGTATCATCAAATAGTAAGTAGACTGAATTCTTAACATTTTCTCAATGTCTGCTTATCAGTGTTTATTTCAAATCACGGTTTTAACAGATGGATATTGTACTTGGAGTATGTAAATTAATCTCTTCAATGAAGTTGAACTGCAGATGCAAATCAGTGGAATGCATTTTTAAGACTTATATATTTAATATATTTTTACATGTAATATGAAGCTACAAATTTTTTAATTTTTCTGATATAATTATTGCAAAATACTGGTTATTCATTGTAGTTGTTCTGTCAGCTGCTACAAGTTACACAAAGGTAAGCTCTAACAAGATTAATTTAGGATTTCTGTTTTGCCTAATTGTCTCATTACGCATACGTAGATGTGAAGTAAAAGTATGACAACTTAAAAACAATCTTTAACAGTAATGTGCCTGGAGTAATGGTCACAAACTGGGTTTTACAAGTGAAACATAAGCAAATACCATATTAGAAGATAGTTTAACCATTTTAATGCAGTTGATGCATTTTGTTTGATGCATGTTTACTATTATTTTGTCGAATTATGTTAAATGAATTAGTTCATGGATTATTATGTTTTTGTGTTGCTCTGTTATGATTTTCACAATTAAAAGCTTGTTATGATTTTCACAATGAAAAGCTTCCATTCTCGTAAATGCTTATTTTACCATCTCAAACATCAGTGCATCAGATAATCAAATCAATATGCATTTTACAAAACAGTTGCATTAGAACTTTGCTTTAATTAACATGCATAATGAATATATATAGTACAATTTTGTTTTCTTAGTGAAAATGCAAACTTTACAAACCAAATATTTCCCTTTTCAGAAAGTGTTTGCAAGCCATTGTTAACCCAATCACAAAACAAAGAAGCAGGAGTCCCAGGTATGCATGTTCAAAAGTGATTTACTGTTACATTTAACATCGCAGGAAAAAAAATATAAGATATAAGAGCTGATAATTCACAGACATTTTACAGTAAAACACAATTAAAGAAAACTTGCTTATAATGAATTGACACTTATAGTGATTTATAGTCCACTTGACATTAAAATATATCGAACAATTAACAGATATCATAAGAATCAGGCTTATAACGAAGCAAAATTGTCGGTCCCTGGCACTTTGTTAAAGGTGTGTTTCACTGTATTCGGTAATCTGTATGATTTCCAGCTGAATCAGAAGGAGTTCCTCAGAAGATACCTGACCTTGACCTTGAGGAGACAGAAGACAGAGTATCACCCGAGACACTTCAATGTCTAAGTAAAGATTACAATCTGTTAACTTTTTTTCCCAAAATAAAATAAAGAATATTTAACATTAACTAATAGAACTGTATTAAAGTTCAAATTACTTGGACTTTTATATTGTGTAGATATCCATTTCACCATGTTGGGATTCACTTTCACATTTTCATTCTTCAAGTAGGAATTTGATTAATTTACAAAGGAATCTCAAAGTAATTACATGCAAATGTTGTCTCACTTTCTTTGGACAAAACATTAGATATCCACACAAAAAAATATGACCTCATGATAAACTGATTCTATTTTGTACTTGTCCAGGAGAGAATCCTGACCTACTATTGTCCTTGGAGAACCCCCACCTGCGGTCCCTCATGACAGACCTGGTGGCCACCCCTTCCCCCTCACAGGACATGGACAGGGTGATGAAGGAACCTATATTTCTGGAGTTTGCTGACCACTGCCTGAAAGTCATGGACAATAACTGTCAGACCAAATCACCTGAAGACTGATGTGTTCAAAATAGAAATGGATAGACAGATTTTCTTTTAAATCATTATAATTTTATCTCAGTCACACTTTCTGGAAACAATAATAATTTTCCCGACCTGCTTTTTGGCATGCTTACAAATTGTTTCTTAATATTTCAGAGGAGATACATTTCTTTTATTCTAATATGTTTCTTGGTGAAAATCTCTTTTTAAACTTTGACTTCTGGCGTTTGTTAGAAAATTATACAAAGTGTGCACAGATTATTGTAGCCATGGCACATACAGTTTTCAGATTGAGCTGTTATTGTGATCTTGAGTTAGGGACTAGATCAGTTGATCCATGTACAATATGTACTGGTGCTAATAAACATAATTTTTTTGTCAGAGTTACTTTGAAGATATTGTATACTTTGTGACATGGTTTTTCCTCAACAACAGTCTGATTCTTAATATTGTCATTATCAAGTGCAGCATTTAAACATGAATCAGTCAGATTGAAATTAGATTGAAGTCTTCTGTTTTAAGAAAAAAAATTCAGCAACAGGTGTTATAAACCAGTTTTTAATATCTTATGTTTTCTTTCTTCTCATTTATTCAGGATATCAAGCTCTCAAGCTGTTGATTAACTTGAACAAATTATCAGATGATTTGATACTTGACTTACTGTATATTGCATGGTTTTGAACAAAATAATTTATGCCTTGTCAAATACCCACTTTTTCAAGGACCTCATATATTCCAGTATCACCCCTCCAATGGTCTAAACAACATGACTTTCAAGTCTGTTATAAACTGAATAAAATCTCAGTTTCAACATTAACAAATCTAAGAATATGTTAAAAAAACGAAGGTCAGTTTGTGAGACTGTTCTTTAATAATTTAGTTTGAGTTTAACACGTCATTTGATTGGACAAAAGATTTATTTTATATTGTATAATATAAGTTGCCTGCATCACAATAAGTAATATCAAAAACGTATTACTCTGCTTGACGTTACTTTTTTAAAAAAAAATATGCTCAATTTGAAGCCATCTTTGGAGGAAAACAGTTCTTATTGTTTACACTGAAATCAAATTATAAAGATTCAATGAAGCTTATTTTAACCTATTTTTTGATTAAAATACATGTAAGCTTCATTCCTCAAATAACAATTCAATGTTTACAGTTGTGAAATCAAGAACAAAGCATGTTGCAAATATTCATTTAAGAATAAAATTAGTACATGCACTGCATTATTTCTCAGCGTTTATTTCACTTGCTCTCTCAAAGACTCTAGCAAAGTCTTTCTCTTTTAAAAATACGTGGTGTTTGATATCTGGTCTTTCCTCTTCTAGCTCAATTTGTCGTAATCTTTTTGCAAAATTTTCACGTTGTTGTTTCTTGAACTCTTGGTATCCGTAAACTACAATACAGTCTAACAAGAGATCCGAGTCACATTCCTCTATAAGTAAGTCAATGTTACTGCTGGACACGACTCTAAACAGAACTCTGGCTACTATATCATGCACCAAGGAGAAATAAACCGGTTGTCCAGTCTCTACATTCAGATATTCCTCACATAGATTTTCGCAAAATATTTTCATAGGATCATTACCCTCACACTTGTACAGCTTTCTTAGTTTGTCGAGTAGATCAGCATTTATAGAATTCAGATTGAATTTACCACCACATAACATAGTATACACTAGAATGATAAAATGGCACAACTCGTATAAGAGTTCAGAGTCTCTAAGTCTTTTCAGATCATCCTGCAGAGCCTTTACTGGTTCCTTTACCGCGAAACGTGCAGCTGATTGGAGCCGCTTATTCCTGCATACAAGGTTGACTACCCCAGGAAAACCAATACCAAGATTTCTAGAAAAACTATATTCTGAAAAGGATTGCTTTAACTTTATAACTTCTGGCGGCATTTGTTTTTTATCTTTTATGACAAAAATATTTTTTTCTGTATGCCATTCTATCAGTTTTTCTCTGTTGTCCTCAAATACACTATGTGCATGGAAATAAGGAATCTCTTCATCTTCTATATTCAACCTATTCCACTCTGAGCATCTTATCAAAATGATAAAATAACAATGTGAACGTTTATTGATTAGGTCTTCAAATTCCCGTCTTATAATTGATGCATAGTCTTCAGAGTACCAGTTCTTCACACAGTCTTTAAGTTGAACAATAGAAATCATATCCTTAGGAACAACCATTTGCCAGTTGTTAAGATGACTGAGTTCTATGCTTTCGGCATTTGCAAATTTTGGGTCTTGTTGCACATTTTCTTTAATTTGTTTTGCAAGTGTTGATTTTCCACTTCCCCATGTCCCAATAATGATAACTGCTCGTTTGGACTTAAGCTCATCAACCATTGTATACAGTTTCGGAAATGACGGGTATTTTGCTTTAAGAAAAAATAAATATTAATGAATTGAATAAAACGAATTACATGAGTTATAGCTTATTGTTATTCGCTTTCGCGAAAGTGTTGGATAAAAATTATGCATGAAAAGAAGAAAACACTTGCTGTGGGTTTCAACTCAACATTTATAGTATTGTCAATTAACAGTTGTTTCTTCTTATGTTAAATCCTGTGGGAGATAAAAGATATCACAAAATATATCTGTTTCATATTTGAAACTTGAAAAAGACATTAATGGCAAAACAACTAAGCTGATAAACGTGCCTTTTTTATCAACTTCGACAATTTCTAAAACGATGATTATTGACAAACAAGATGAAACAAGAATATCTCTGTTTAAGAAGACAATTTAGTTCTGTGGTGGAACCATAAGTCAAATGTAATTTTTCATGCTAATTATTAATCCATTTTTATGCACTGATTCACAGATATATTTCCTGACAAGGAGCGCACGGCGGTTGTGACCGGTAAAGTGGAGATTTTGGCACCTGATCCCAATGCTTTAGAGGTCTGCTTCCTACATGAATACTTTTGAAAAATCTTCATATGTTTCTGTATTTTAGCCCCTGTCTCAGTGAACTTGAATCTTAATTTTCGAATGAGAGAAATCACTTTAAATAATTTTAATAATTCTTGACAAAAGAGCGTTCTCTAATTCAGTATTTAAGATGTTACCCTGTTTAAGATTCACTGTACGGATACGGAAATAATTAACAAAAACCTGCATGCCAAATCCACAGACATTGTCTAAGCATAGTTTCACAATTGATAAACTAGACTACCGGTAATGAACTGTAAGCTATAGTTTACGGAGCGTACACTATAGTTACAAAATTATTTTCTCCAGACCAAATTTTAACAGATGTAAATTATACTTTACCGCTGTAAAGTATATAATTTACATATATTCAAGGCGTCTAATTCATGAATTAATGATAAATACAGGTTCCCTTTATAATTATACTGCATCAACTGCATGATTCGCTTTCCAAGAGCATGCTCTTTTAGGTAAAAAAGACCCTATAAAACCATAGAAGTAATTGAAAAATAACTAATAAATGAAAAAAGACTCAATTAAAGTAAATATTTTAGAAATTCGATATAGTATTACTGGACACAGATTGTTAAAAATATGTGTTGGCATTTAAAGTAAATTTTCTATGAATTTAAAACAAGAAAAAAAACAATGAACTTTAAACATGTTGGTTTTTTTTAAAATAAAAAGTACCTGTAACCAACCTGATACTTGGTTATCAGAAGTATTTCGGGTCACTAAAGGTATGACGATCTCTTCATCTTCATGCTTATGGTTTTCTACGAGAGATAAAATGTGAGCGTAAATCTAAGTTATAATAATTCTGCAATGAAAATGAAATTTCATTAACTGAAATGCACCAAAAAAGGTTTGTTTTTTTTTACGTACAATGTAATTCCTACGATTTTCCCAAATATGTAAAATGCGAGCAATTTTAGCATAGTTTGTGGAGCAAAGTCTGTCTTTAAAGACATACATTTCAACTTGACAAATTTAAAAAAGAATAATAAAAAAATTATTCCTTTAGGAGTTTTCTATTTTATCAGGGTACGCATCAATAAGTCTTAAATATGCAAGAACATATTCCAGATGCATTAAAGTGAATACCTTCCCTTGTGCAAATTCCTTTTCGTCGTCGAATAATTGCTAGTAGGATAATGAGTATCAATGCTAAGAAGACTAGGGGTATTAAAAGAAAGAGCAAAGGAGAGGTTGACCCTGTGTTTTCAAACGTGTTGTCCGTTGTAGAATTCAGGTATGGAGTGTTTATCTCCCATAGTAAGGTTGCCTCTGGAGATCTTATAAATGGAATTAGAAAATAAAATAAACAAATAAAAACAGAGTATACGTTGAGATCAAAGACCAACTCATATTTAGTTGTACCTCGAAAGTGGAATGCATCCAGAATCTGCAAATAAAATAACAGAAACATAACAAGGCAAGTGATCTTCAGAAAAAAGAAATATACAAACTCACACATTCAAAAGTCTGATAGAATTTGCTTACTTATCAAAGAAAACCGAAATAATGACATAACTTCATTCATTTTGTAGTCATTTCTTGCTATACTTTTATTCTCTCTTATGCATAAATTGAATAATTGTCCATTCTGAGATACATGTATTTTATTTTTTTTAAAATATAATCTGCAACATGTCACGTCATATTATTTAAAGAAAACAAAATATTTCATAAGGGACAATATCCTGATGACATGCTTTATTTGTAAAAATTTCAAGTTTCTTTAATTGGTCACAGATATAAAATGGTCTCTTTATAATATTTACAGTCAATTGGCCTCTTTCACAAACAAATATTACGACCAAGATGAGAATTTCCCAATCCCTCTACAGTATCTAAGCTTTGGAAGGGCATCAAAATATCTTATATTTTCATAAGTTTAAGTTGCATAGTAAAAATCTGTTTAAAATTGATTTATTTAACAGAAAATTACAGAAATTGTAATTTTTGGTGAAAAGGACTACATTTCTTTACCTCTGAAATCAATCTAGCTAAAAAAAATTGTGAGAAAGGCTAACATGGGTTTCTTAAATTCACCAGAGATGGGATCAAATACCATGGAGGGGTAAGCATCCCCTGTCGACCAGTTTCACCCGCCGTGTGTTCTTTGTCATGATCGGGAAAAAGGAAAAAAAGCCGTTGACAATTCAGTGAGAAAATAGTAACCTGACAATTTATATGAAAAACGTCCGTCAACATTTGGTTCAATGATAAATAAACTCTTTTAATTATATCTCATTGTTTATTGTGCCTTTTTATAGGATTTTTTTTAACCTGACAACTGATCAGGTTGTCTCCAGATTGTGAATATATTTTCATGAAAACACACCTATCTTTCAAAAACCAATCACAGAGAAAACGGTTAGATATATAAATTTATTATACCTCTATTGGTTTTTAACTATATAAAAATAAGGTTGTAAAATGTAAATAATTCCCTTGAAATCACTGTGAATGGACTAATCCCCGTGCGTTAGTCATATGAGTTAATCCCTGCTTTGGAAGCTAGTTCCCCGTTATCTGTAATTCTCTATATTTTACTTTTTTAATTAATCGGTATAATATGTTAATGGACTAATCCTCGTGGGTTAGTCTAGTGAGCTAACCCCCGCTCTGAAAGCGAATTCCCCGTCTTTCGAAATTCATTTTTTTTTACTTTTGTATCGGTATGAGAAAACAGTTAAAATGTATATCATTGAAGGAGCTAGCAGGATAACCAGTTTCCCTCGACCAGGTCTATTTCCCTCGGCTGCGCCTCGGGCAATAGTCCTAGTCTTGGGAAACTGGAACTCCCTCAATGATATTCAGTGTACTTTAACTGTATAATAAGATATTGTATATTACATTTTAAGATTTCATTTGAAAAGAACACATCCGAAGGACATTCTCCCCGTGACGTCTGACAGGGGACATAATTCAATTTGGAAGCTCCGTTGTTGTATACTGGACAGTTACCTACAAGAATATTCGTAAAGAAAAAAAATAAAGATATCAAAGTTGAATGGAATCACCAAATTCATACTCCCATTTCTATTTAACGTCTTTTAATTTTGATTTGGTTGAAAAATTTGAATTCCGTTATTATATAATTATGAATCTATATATCTTATTTAAAAAAATGTACCTGCGGGAATCCAGATAGATTCTGTACAAATTTCCACAATTTCGTCCAGTTCATTGTACAAGCAGTGATACAGATTCTGCGAGGAACACTGCAAGGCCTTCACTCTCTGCTCCGAGAAGGAGTCTGGACAACCAATCCCAGGGCTCATGCATGCAAAAAGTGACAGTTTCCCGTAAATATAAACACTTTCTGATATTTGAAACATACTTTTTATATTTGAAATTAAGACATATTATTGAATATTCATTGATTTTCAAATAATTTTACATCACTTGTAATATCCGGTACTTCATTTTCTTCCAAACTTATCGAGATGATGACATTTTAAAATTCATTAAAACATGTAAGATCTATCAACATTATGTATTTTTATAAATTTTCAGTAAATAAGTAAATAATTCAAATTATAATTCAAGGTATGGATTTGTGACTTGACAAGCTGAGCTAGGAGAGGGCATGTAAACAGTTTTTAAAGATGCCCAAGTATGTAAGTACATATGTGCTTACATTAAAATGAAATAAAGAAATGCAAATTAAAACTTAAAAAAAGAAAAGATTTCAGTGCGCAGATAAACTTACCAATAATTTTGGGAGGTGTATGTCAAGTTTCGTAGTATGATGTATTTTATCTCCTTGTAATCAAATAAAACATTCATGAATTGCGTAGTACTTTGAACATAAGGGTTTATCTTCAATGATGAAGATATGTGCATGTTATCTAAAAAATTTTTAATTGAAGATAACATAAGTCAAAGGGAACTGTGCTCTCCATCGACAAGTGGTGACTTTTCCATTTAAGTGAACAATTCTCCAGAGGGACGTTAAACAACAAACAAACAATTATAACCATAGAGTTACAAAAAATTACTCAGAGAAAAGTGTAAAGAAGAGTTCTCAAACTCACAAGTCCTATTAAACACTGATGCAAATCCAATGCAGAACAGGGGAGCGTTTACCTCAAGAACTAAGAACCAAAATTTAGTTCTGCTTACAACTTTCTATTTTCTTTTTCAATTTTGTATGTTTTAAATATTTTTAATAGGAACTTAGAAAAATATTTTCATGCTAGCAATTTTGAAAAGAATAATATTTTTTATGAAATACATGTATATGGAAATGTTTTACGATCAACTGAAGGTGTTTCGGGCTTAGTCGCAAGATCTTTTGTAAAACGGGTCCCAGACACAAACCTCTAAAATATCAGAGATGGGACCAAGTGCCTTGCCATGAAGAAGAATGAAACATATGGAGATAACGAACAGTATCCAAGATCAAAGATCCATAAAACAATACAAAATAGGAGCAGAGCAAACATAGACCTCCGAAACATCAGAGGTAGGATCAGGTGCCATGGAGGAGTGAGCATCCCCTGCCGACTGGTCACGCCCGCCGCGTGCTCCCTGTCATGTTCGGGAAATAACGGAAAAATCCGTCGTCAATTCAATGTATAAATAATGGACTAAAAATAAGGTATGTTCCTGCATAGGTAAGGGAAGTTGACGATAGAAAAGTTAAAGTCATCACGTTTATCATAGAGCTTGGTTATGAGATTACCATTAACGTCTTTTTCAAGTAAAACATCCAAATATGAAACAGATGTGTCAGACTCTGTGGTATCTTTTATCTCAAGCTCACTAGGATATATCGTATCGACATAAGAATGGAAATTACCATTGTTAATTGACAGTACGTCGTCGATATATCTAAATGTCGAGTTGAAGGCCACAGCAAGTGTTTTCTTCTTTTCAAGCATAAGATTTTGCATAATTTCTGCTTAATAGGAATACAAAAATAGGCCTGCTAATAACGGGACGCAATTTGTACCCATGGGAATTCAATAGATTGTTCGAAGATCTGTTTTCCAAAAACGACATAAATATTGTGTCAATCAAAAACTCAAGCATCATTTTGATGCCAACTTCAGAGTACTTTTGTGTACAGTCAGAATGGTTTTAATCAAAGGAAGGATATGGAGATAACGAACAGTATTCAATCTCAAAGTCCATAAAACAATACAAAATAAGAGCAGAGCAAATACGGACCCCCGAAACATCAGAGGTGGGATCAGGTGCCATGGAGGAGTGAGCATCCCCTGCCGACCTGTCACACCCGCCGTGTGCTCCTTGTCATGATCAGGAAATAACGGGAAAAAATCCGTCGTCAATTCATTGTATAAATAATGGACTAACAATTGGTATGAAAAACGTCAGTCAGCATTTGACTCAATGATAAATTGTATTTGCTGACAAGGTCATTGTATCGACCATAGAACTTACGAAATGATGACTTTAAACGAGACTGCTGATATTCTTGTTTCATCAACTTGCTTGTCAATAGTTTACCTCGTTTCAGAAATTGTTCATAGGTAGAGTATGCTCTTGCGTATAGAATCAACTGAGATATATTAACTCCGTATGCAGGTGATGAAGGTATATTGCTGCATAGGTAAGGGAAGTTGACGATAGAAAAGTTAAAGTCATCACGTTTATCATATAGTTTGGTTGTTAGATTACATAATTTTGCAAATGACCAATGACAAGGTAAGTAAATTTACTTCCATTTTCATTGAAAACAACAGCTGTCAATGATATTAAAAAGCCTGGACTTTAATTTATCGTGGGGAATGGTTGTGTATAAAGTTGAAAAGTCGTAAGTTTTTAAGCTGCTGATTTTGGTGAAATCTTGTGATTTCAAATAGTCCTTAAGGTATTTTAAAGTATCCACATCTGATTTACACCACTTCTTGAATATATTGTTGCACAGTACTCTTGAAGTTTCTCCTTCACTACTGCTAATATCTTAGTGAGGAGTAAAGAAAGAGGCTTGGTTGAACATTTACTGGAACCGCTATGTATCTTTGTTTGTAAGGATTCTTATGTAGTTTTGGAATCCAATATATATATGGTAGTTCAAATTCATTTTGGTTCTTTGGAATATCAAAAATATTCAAAACTGACATATGATTTTGAAGAATTTCTTCCTTAGATAGGGACTATGAGTATAAGTTGGATTACCACTTGTAGAATTAAATCCAAGTTCTTCTAAAGTACAATTTATATAATGAGCCTTACAAACGAAGACAATGTTGTTACCTGCTTTGTCAGCAGGGACCAGTACGTACTGATCATGTAATCTACCAAATTCTTTTTTCACTTCTTGATTATTGAATGCAGAAGGATAGATGGTTTTCATATTGCCCCTAAATCTTTTAGTACGTGATTTTAGCATGAATCTGATACATTTAATCCATTCTGATAAAGTGTCAACGTCTTCTTTTTCATATCTGGCCCATTGTCTGGTGTAATTTTCAACAGAATCCATAATATGTATGAAATTCCGATGCCAGTTGAAGGATCGTGGTTCCCTATATTTAGGACTTTTTAATATGAGTGATCTAAGGTCCTCATTATTAACTATATTTACGTCACCTGTAATAACATATTAAGCAGGACTATAGTTATAGGGTGAAGAACATGAACACCCCCTGCTAACCGGTCACATCCACTGTGTGCTCCTTATCATGATTAGGAGTAACGGAAAAGGCAATTCATTGTAAGAATAATTGCGTAGCAATTGGTATGCAAAACGTCAGTCAGCGTTTGAATTAATGGTAGATTGTGTCTCCTAGTAAGGTCAATGTGTCGACCATAGAACTTGCAAACTGATGAATTTAAATAGGACCATTGATATTCTGTTGCATCAACTTATTTGCCAATAACTTGCTTTGTTTAAGAACTTGATCATACGTAGATAATGCTATTTCGTATCAAATCCTTTATATGATTTCTTTCTTTTAGTTTTACTAAAACTGATGAGGGAACGACAACTCTGAATAGAAAACATCCGATAATGTACGCATTGAGAGTTTTTTCCTTAACTTTTTTTAGAAATGTTTTCTGTTTAGCTGTAAATATGTTGTGTAGTATTAGTTGTCTTGTTTTTTTTCTTATTTTTTTCTAGAGGAAAAACAGTTATAATTTAGAACTGAGACTTAATATCGCTGCAATAAAAAGCAAATAACTGTAATGAAAACTATCCTTTTTATTTCCCTAATTTAATTCCATAATATTGATGATGATAAGGAAAATATGTAAAATTACATGAACTGTCTAGCACTTTAGTATAAAAGTTAATCCTACATATTTAAAACATTTAAACAAAAACATTAAAGAGAGAGAGAGAGAGAGATGCTCTTGTGTATCGAATCAACTGAAAGACATAAATCCCGTTTGCAGGTGATGAAGCATCTTCGCTAGCCAAGGGTTTCCAATCCGAAATCTACTCTACAACGTTGTAGGGAAGATTTCGGATCGGAAACCCTTGGCTAGCGAAGATGGTGATGAAGGAGGTATAATATTGTTACACAAGTAAGAGAAGTTGACGATTGAAAAGTTTAAGTCATCACGTTTATCATAAAGCTTGGTTGTTAGATAACCATTAATCTCTTTTTTCAAGTAAAATATCGAAATACAGATAAATTTCGAAATACTGAACCTAGAGAGATTGAGGAAAAAATTGTTCGAGTGTATGAAACAGATGTGTCATACCCTGTGTATTTTTTATTTCGAGCTCACTGGGATATATGTCATATCGGCATAAGAATGGATATAACCATTGTTAAGTGAACATAATGTCGTTGATAAATGTCGAGCTTTCTTCTCTTCACGTATAAGATTTTTGACAAATTCTGCATTATATGAATAAAAAATAGGTCTGCTAATAACGGGGTACATGGGAATTCCAAAAGAATGTTGGAAGATATTGTCTCAAAATAAAGTACATAGAAATATTGTCAATTAGAAACTCAAGCATCGTTTTAATATCAACTTCAGAGTACTTGTGTGTACAATCAGAATGTTTTTTTAACAAAAGAATTTTGCAAATAACCAACGACAAGGTAAATAAATTTACGTGTTCCGATTCTTTTGAGAAGGCAGCTGTCAATTGATGATATCAAAAGCCTGGACTTTATTTCTTGAGGGTAATGGTTGTACATTTGTATATAAAGTTGAAAAGTCGTAAGTTTTTATGCTGTTGATTTTGGCAGAGACATAAGTCTCTGATTTTGTTAAAATTTGTGATTTCAAAGAAGATGGGTGAACAAGGCGGGCAGAATGCCTATAGCGTCTGATATTAAGAAATCATATTCATTATGTGAATTGAGTATTTTAAAAATTAACTTCTCATTATTAAAATTTATGAAATTATGAAAAATTTTTCTGAGAGAGAAAAAAATCTTGTTAAAAATTTTATTTTATAAAAATATAAGATGATATTCGTGGGATTCGAACCCCTAGCAATAAAAATCCGACGTTTCATACTGCTTTGAGACTAACACGCTAACCACTATGCTACATGGCTCCTGAAAATTTCGGACATTTAAATCATGTTTGTGATATGACCCTTGACTTAATGGACTTGAAGTATTTTTCGGAAAGATGCGAATGTTTTGTCATAAAAGTGTACTTTTAAGGCATAGTGGGTCTTCGCTCCATGTTTTTGTAAACCAAAAAATGTACATTTTATTGCAAACTTTTATGATTATCTTTAAAAAAAATGGAGGGAAGACCCACTCATATTGAAAAATTTTGTTAAAGAATGAGAAAATGATCGTTTTTGTTCTTTTTTGTGTATGCTTTCTCGTAGGCAAATATTTTCAGTCTTGGTGAGATTTTTATAAATTGTAGAGATTTTACATTAAGTATACTTTAATATTAGATGAAATATCAAGTAAAATTTGGATATAATTGAGATTAAATTTTTCACTTCTTATCTGTCGCACTATAGGCACTTCGTCCGCCTTATCCACCCATCTTCTTTCCAAAAGTTCCTTGGAATTTATAAGTATCCTCCGCTAAGACCGATGCCATATGACTACGCCTACGTCTCTGTGTATGGTTAAAAAATCCCATCACATTTAAATTGTGACACTATGGACTGGAAAGATTTCCAACACTATTGAGTCAATTTGACATTTTCATAACATCCATAGGGAAGGACTGCTATGTTTTCTAATCCAATATTTTTTTCGTTGTCAACGAAAAGTTGCACTCAGAGATGGATTGTTTTTATGATGGTTTAGAAATCTAACTTTCATTGACAAAATAGAGTGATAAGGTATATTAAAATGCTTGTATAAAAGCTGCTGACTCCAGAATTATTTGAAATCTATGTCCTGAAATTATTTCAATAAGCGATCTTTTGGTTTCACAAACATAAACAAGACCAGAAAAATACAAAAATACATTCTATCCCGTAGACAAGAGTAGTTACTGGTGAAAGAAGTGTTGATTATCAAAATGTCACAGATTTTACAGTTTTTCGTAGAACATTTGAAAATAGAAGACATGGGATCGGTAAATCAATCTTCAAATACATCTCTTAAAGAAAGTTTACATACTTTCAATTTGTTTTATGAGCTATTGATTTTATAAGGTTCAAACGATGACAAATTTTAAACATGCATTTCCATAAAAATAAAGTGCAGTATGTCTTCATAAAAAGTAGCATTTTGGCGTGAATAAGGTCTATTGCAATATTAATAACTTGCATTTTGGTGTCCATTTCGGGTATGTTTTGATATCTTATGAAACATTCCCTTAATCTTATCATATCACATTTTTCTCTCACGCTAACATTGTAATATTTCATGTTGAAACAATGTATATTGCATGTTCATCTTGAATATCTACATAATCTATTATCTATGAAAAAAAAATCTTACCTATAAGCTCAAAAGATCATTTAATTACTTCTGCTAACATGATCATTGCATCAACGATAATATTTGCAAAATGTTGAGTTTAAGTAAGGCTGTTGATGACATTGTATTATCGACTTATTTGTCAATAAATCGATTTAGATATTGTTCATACGTTGAGCATGCTTTTGGGTATCGAATCAACTGGAAGACATAAACTGATAAATATTTATTATATTATCATGATATCATTTATCATGGTATGTTGCAACATAGATAAGGGAATAGAAAAATTGAAGTCAATACTTTATTATAAAATGACATTTGTAAAGTAACTTTTGTAAATTAATAATACATTGTCGATATATATTATCTTAATGCCGTGTTTAAGACCAAAGGAAGTATTTTCTTTTCATATAGAAGCATTGAATAAATCCTGCTTAAAAGGATATAAAACAGTCAGTAAATAAACGAGCACAGTTAGTGTCCATCGAATTCCCAACAATTTGTTAGAAAATTTTGACATCCATCTGATACTGTAGGTCCTTTCTAACAAAGTTTCAATGTCTTGTTCACGATTGCTCCATAATATTTATTAGCTGGCTTCTTTTTGTTCTCATATGAAGCAGAATTTGTCCAAAATATTATACGTGAAAAGAAGAAAAAAAACCACTTACTGTGGCCTTCAGCGCGACCTTCAGATATATCGACGACATATTGTCAATTAACAGTGGTAATTTCCATTTTTATGTCGATACGATATATACAATATACCGGTGAGTTCGAGATAAAAGATACAACAGAGTCTGACACATCTGTTTTATATTTAGATATTTCACTTGAAAAAGACGTTATTGGTTATCTAACAACCAAGCTCTATGATAAACGTGATGGCTTTAACTTTAACCGTCAACTTCCCTTACTTAAGCAGCAATATACCTTCATCACCTGCATACGCAGTTAATATATCTCAGTTGATTCGATACGCAATCTGAGCATGCTCTCCGTATTAACAACTTCTAAAACGAGATAAATTATTGACAAACAAGTTGATGAAACAAGAATGTCAGCAGTCTCGTTTAAAGTCATCATTTCGTAAGTTCTATGGTCGATACAATGACCTTGTCAGCAAATACAATTTATCATTGAGTCAAATGCTGACTGACGTTTTTCATACCAATTGTTAGTCAATTATTTATACACTAAATTGACGACTGATTTTTCCGTTATTTGCCGATCATAACAAGGACCACAAGGCGGGTGTGACCGGTCAACAGGAGATGCTCACTCCTCCATGGCACCATATCCCACCTCTGATGTTTTGGAGGTCCGTGTTTGCTCTGCTTCTATCTTGTATTGTTTTATGGACTTTTGATCTTGAATATAGTTCGTTATTTCCATATGTATCATTTATAATTTTTTTTTAAATGAAAGAAATACACATTAAGTCTAAAAAAAATCCCTACATATTATAGGTAGATTGTCCAGTCTAACGTTTAATTGACTGTATTGTGTGGGTGACTTAATTAATTTACATATTCTTCAAAAGTTGGATCTATTTTATATATAGTTATAAAAACTCTTAATGAATGACAATTACTTAGGCAACTGCATGAAATACCGATAAGTATAAGTAAGGAAAACCAGAAGATCTCAGATAGGCTTTTCAGAAGTATAATAAAAATTCTATTTATTAAATATAAAATTGTAAATGTAAAAAGATGAGTATATTTTTAAAAAAGCCCTCTCTGATATAACATAATTTGACCAATGTTAGGATAAAATCTCTAGCATATTGATTTTCAGACAGGTTTACAAATGGGGCGCCTGCTTTATGTTTGATAGAATTGACATGTACATGTTAGTTTATCGTGTGTTCTCCGATTCTGTCATCACAAACTAAAGGACAAATTTTATACCTGCCATTAATTGTTATCCTGTCATTAAAGATTTTAGTAATCTTTTCATCCGACATTCTTTGGCTCTTGACATGATTATAATTAGAGTAACACGTCAGTCAAAATTATGAACGCTTTGTTAACAATTAAAGGTAGGTATGAATTGTTTAAAGATAAAAATTGTAGATCGCAGAATTTTCTTAATGTATGACAATAAATTTGCTGTATAATCGTGCAGTTTGGGACAGAGTTTGAGAGTTCTTTGGTACCTCGGAATACTTATATTGAGCCTAACTTGTGTCTGACATGCTAATATTGCATTGTGTTAGTGAATTAAAAATATAGTCCGCCAGGTGTTGCCCATGGACACATCTGATTCCATTCAATAGCTGGCTTTAATTGGTCATAGAAAATTTGATTTAAAAAAATAATCAAGATCCATATTATAATTAGAATCATCATATTACCTAAAACTTCAATATTTTTATGATTTTCCCTCTATCAAATTGCCTCATATCTTAAGAAAGAAAAATACTAAAGAGGAAATCACAATTTATTTCATTGAAAATAATACAATGAAACATTTGATAACAAAACGCAATTGTTGGTGCCCTAGATTTATAATACCCGTAGAATCAGGGAAGACGCCGAACAGAGAAATAACCACCAACAAACATACAAAGGCAAAAAAGACATTTCTCAACAATGAAGATCTAAGACAAGTGGAGAATGTGATGAATTTAATGATGATGGAGCGTTTATCATTGTTTAAGCACGCACAGATATCACGCTGTAATTTGTCTGCTTCGACTTATTTCATCATCTGCTGATAAAATTTCAGCAGACATTAACGCATAAACGGTAAATGGCGGGTGGCACACTGTTTATAAGCTCGACTGAAGTCAATCAAATTGACACGCTGTGGTAATCCAAACTTTCTGAACTTCAAGACTATAAGTTCTGATTTTCATTGTCAATCGAGCTGTTCTATATTAACTCACTTTGGCTTGGGTCCTTGACCCCAATTCATTGGTCTTAAATCATAAGTCGGCGACAAGGAGAAAACTAACTACAACAAGAAGCACGTGTTGAACTAGACAACCGTGTATATCGTTTGCTGATGAAGGCGATTGAAGCCTTTGGAATTTAGGTAATCGATTGGTCACTTTAGGCCGCACTGGTTTTGGTGTTACAAGGGAATCTGAGCACTGAATTAAAGGTTCCTGAAAAGACGTCGGCCATTCGTCCAATGGACGCACACCTTTGTCCGTAGGTCTCTGTCCAATATATAGATATCTTTTATTATTGATTTTCTCAATTTTTAAAACTTCGTGCTCCACAGTCTGCAACACTACTCCAAGAGATACACAACCTCCAGATGACGTCACATCCTGTTCAACGCCATTTTCCCAAGAATGGGGTCTTCCGCAACCCTGCCCGCCAAATATATTTAGGCTTTGTGTGATCGTTTGGGACATTGGTTTGACTTTAAGATTATGAATTTGAAAGTTACATTTTTTAGCCCCAAGAACAGAAATGAAATTAGCTTTTGTCGCATATGTGCCTTTGACCATTAACGAAAATGATGAATGCAGACACAAAGGGTCTGTGTAGAAGTCGTATTGTCCACTCCATGATCTTCCATCGGGATGAAAAGTTAGATGTCTCGTTAAAAATTGTCCGTATTGTCGAGTCTCGCATCTCGTGCTGACCCACTCTCCGGGAAGGTCAAAGTCATCGAAACGTTTACTCTTCAGTTGGGGAGGTAGAAAGTCGTGCGAGTTCGCAATTAGACTGCACACATGGCATTTCCTTGTCTGAAAAGAAGGACATTGTGATAAAATACATTACTACATGTCTCGTACTTCTTTGATAAGCACATTTAAAAATGTGTTGAAAATTTAACTTGATAACGTATGAAATTTAAGCAAAAGGATGAAATATTCTTTATGTTCCATCCTATTTGAATATGAAGAAAAAATCTTATATCTAAATAAGTAAAGTTTGCATGGAAATATTTTCTAATTTTTTTCTCTATGCTGGTAGATATACAATTGTACTCCACGCACTACTTTATCATTTCGAATCTTCAAATTTGACAACGGAGACAGGAACGGGCTTAAGTATATTATGAACAAAAAGGCAATTATTTATTACTCGGTGAGGATGTCGACATTGCTTAGACCACCATCTTTATTACAAACAGGATTAAGAGAGGTCCAGACAATCTATTAACAACTTTTAATTAGATTCCACCCATCATGTTATCCTCATTAAGCCAATGGACATACGAAAAATGTCTCTCGTCAAATTACCGAACTAATTGGGACCAACGGAATTTTATTGTATCGATTACAAAGGGTCCTAATGTGAGAAACTAATTTGTGTTGCTCTTATCGGAGAGAAGAAATGCTCCGAGCCTGACCACCAAGGAACTTTTATTAGAGAGCTCAGCACACGGGTGTTTCCTCCGACACTTATATAGGTAATAATATAATAATCTGTCCTTATTGTATGGGTCTCATTTAGGTGTAAATGTCACTTTCAATAAAATAGCTAGATAACGGATGACCACACAGATTGAATAAAATATAAGATAAAAAGTAAAACTTGTTTTTAAAAATGCAGTACAAAAAAAAAAACATTAAAATTTTTTTTTTTTAAATTGTACAGTTCTATTTCACATAATGGAATCAAGTTTTGTTATGAAAATGTTGACGAGTCCGAGCACACAGCGGGTAGGACCGGTCGACTGGAGAAGTTTACTCCTCCATGGCACCTGATCTCACCTCTGATGCCAGTGGTCCGAGTTTGCTCTGCTCCTGATTTGTATTGTCTCAATGGATCATTGATCTTGATTTCTGTTTGCTATTATCACATTTTATTGATCTTGTTCCTCAAAAATATTAAAACCAGGAAAAGTCAAAGCTAAAACTTTAATTTTAAAGACGGTTGTGAGATGCTGAAATATATATTCATGACGGGGACTAGTAGGGAATCACTGACCAGGGGCTATCCCCCAAATTTCGTTTTTACATCCCTTAATTGCTAATAAAAAGCACGTTAAATCAAGAAAGGGACCTAGCATACACTGTATGTACAAACTTACTTGATTGTTCAGATTATTGTGATGGTGTTGGGATATTTTTAATCAGTATACTTACATGAGCAGGCTTAAGTGCCGCTTGGTATGCAGTGGGTCTATATGATGCCCGCTGTTTGATGTCAGTGTGAATGTCCCCTAGAAATAATTCTTTGTCTGACCGCGCCCTTCTGGCTTTGACCACTCTGAAGTACTTAGTGGAACTATACACGTGATGATGATGTATTTCTAAACGAATCAACTGTAATTCGTGGAATGTAAGGTTGAACACAAAGCTACAGTCATAGTCTTTTGATGCTTGAGAATTTCTTGAAAATGGAGGAAAATTTACAATCTGAGTTTTCCTAAATGTACTGAAATTTGTGTTTGAAATTTCAGAACAAAGTTTTGAAATTTTTGTAAATTTCTTTGCTATATTTTCTGCATATGGTATAACGGAGACGTTATGAACTGTATATGCAGTTTCGGTGCCTCCCTGAACAATCCAAGATGGCCGCTGGTGTCTGTAATGACCTTCTGCTACGACGCCATAGGATGGATGTCTACATTCGGGGTCTTTGTAGTAATACTGATGCAGTTTAAAATGATGTCTTCGAAATTGATATCTACGTAAAATAAATTCTGGTCCAGGTCGAACTTCGCATCTAAATTAGAAACAAAAAAAACCAGTCTTAAATATAGAAATAATAGCTTTTGGAATCCTATATTTCACATGTTCTTAATTCACGAGACAGTCAATGAAACTGTATACCTAACACCCTGGATAGCTCGTACTCGGTTACGAGACGTATTAACTGATGCCGGTTACAATGGTTTATAAAACCCCTTTAAGTTAGATTTAATAAGACAGAAGAGATTAATTCTAATCGCTCCTACTCAAGATGAAGAATGATAGCGTAATAAAGATGAACGGTTTATAGTTCACATACTTTGTAATTCAATAATCTCGAAATATTTCTGATTTGACTTTTAATCCATTCAAAAAATATCTGTCAGGATCTCTATCTCTGACAGAAACGTTTACCGTTTCACTGTCTCACAATTCATAACATTTTCTGCGGTCGAAAGAATACCCGAATCTGTCTTGAACTGGGTAAGTTGGTAACAATGGTATAGGTACAGTGTATTATGTTGAACAAGTACATGTAGTCAGTCACACTTTAGTATTACTTACTATGGAAATAAATATCTGAGTTACAGATTTTCTACTTGGTCTATCAATCACAAGTATAAAATATCCAGACATACAGAAATTGTGTTCCTTTAGGTTTCTGATATATCATTTCCTATCCTGTTTAAAGTTATACATGTAGATTGATGAAATTTAGAAAAATAAAAGAAGACAAGTGCATTTAAGAGGAGTATAACTAAATTTATGAATTTTTATTCCTTTATATTAAACACATTTTCTCTTCACAATTTCTGAAAAAAAGCCTCTTAATTAAAATTATTTTTTTTTTTTAGAAATTGAATTTATACGTGTCATTTGAAAAGTAACGGCATGTTTGAAACATTGACAAACTCTTCATTGTGTTGTGTCCAGTTTAACTAGAAATGTCATTATTATTATCCGGGACGCCCCCAAGAATGCCATTAAAGGCCCACAAAAGATGCTGTCTATCCGGGATGGATCTATTTTTCCCCAAATTTTAATTTGTTTCAATTTTGTGAAAGAAAATTAAATTCAACTATTCCCTTAGTGAAACAGTAATGGTTTTTCTTTCAATTTAATGTTTGCCCTCTATCCAATAAAGAGAAATAGGCTGTTGGTTTTTTGTTTTGTTTCCCATTGGTTACAGATCATATTACCTTGGAAATAAAGAAAACACGAGTAAATAATCGTCAAATTACTCCATCAAATGACACAAATAATTTGAGAATCCTATCACAAATTAGATCGGATTTTAGTCACATTTGATGTGGAGATCCGATTCTGGGTGTTGTTGAAAGAGAAGCAAGATTGTGTCAGTAATAGGGGAAGAGTTCGTATTGAGTGGGCTTTGTTCTGATAAATAGTTTGTACATTTCTAATTTAAAAGCGCAACATTCAACGAGATCAAATTACTCTAAATATCCAGTTTAAGGGTATCTTAACTCCTGAAATGTTCTCGGGTGTTAAAGTGGAAGAAGACAAACAAAAACTTTAACCTTCGTCAATGTTATCTAGAGAAACTGTGTTATAATGAGACAAAGGGTCCCGGCCATCTCCTTGTAGTGTGTGTACTGAGGACTTCTATCTGTCTCTGTTAATCTCCAGTACAAACAGCCACTACTCCACATAGCTCATCATTGACCCCAATTAAAACATAAATATCTCAAATGTACTCCATCACAGTTATAATTCCGTTGGATCTGATAAAAATAGGGGGAAAGATAAAAAGATTAAAAGAGCACTTTGTCAATAATTATGTTTTGTAAAGTGAGACTAATCTAATAGAAATTCTTTGCCCAAGAATCATGATTGGAAACGATAATCTAATTATGTTTATCATATGAATCTCAGGCATTTAATAAAAGTGAATTCTTGGTATTTATTATAATTAAGAAAAGGACTTTGAAGTATATTTTTAGATTTTAGTTCCCTGTTTACCAGGCTAACGATATATCTTTAGTACTAAGCACCCTCGACACCGTCGGTAGGGCACTTGTCTTGAATTAATCGGGAGGGGATATAATTGATATTTTCACCTTTACTAACATGCTTGTGGAATGTCTAGGTAGCCATGATATGAGCTTGTACGACACGAAAATCGCGGACTGAATTTATGTTTACTGTGTAAATTTCACGGGGATACATACATCATCACTAAGAATGGCTGGCGCATTAACCTACACGAGTGGAAAATGCCTCAAATTATCGCAAAGAACCCACAATATTTACGCATATAAAATAAAACACATTTATGATGTCGCTTCCAATCAAGACATTAGATCAAATTCAGTGTAAGCTAAAGTTTCTTAAAATTTTAGAATAATTGATTCTGTTCTTTGGTCAAAACAATATAATAATATTTATTTTCATATCTGCTAATTGTAGATATTTATAATATAAAGTATTCCTTTTATTTTACAACACACGCCTCTCAGTTTCCAGACTCCTCTCTTTACCTACTGTTTAACCCAGGAGTTATTTCTGGAAATATCATCTCTGCAATATTATTTAATCTTTCCGACAAAAAGTAATATACAAATATTACTATCAATGAATTTTCATTTTTTTTTTAACAATTAATGGTAGAAAATTAAATCGCAAGGAATGAATTTAAGAGCTACCTAAGTTATACGATATAACCTGAGCGTAAACTGTCTTAGTTATAAAAAAACAAAGACAATACCACTTAACTTTTGACATTAAATTGTACAAATTTTAAATGTAATGTCAAGCAGATTGATACGTTTTTGACATGTCATTGTGACATAGACAACACAGATTATACAGTATAAAACTAATTTTTCAGCCAATCAAAAGAGTGTGTTACAACCAGAATCCAATTATTAATAAATAATGAATATTTCTTAATAATAATTTTAGTAAAAATTTAAATATTTGTAAAACCCTCCCTCCTATAGGATAATTACCTGTGTGATGACCATTCGCCCGCGATGTGTGGGGGTTGGGGAGACTCGATCGACAGGTGCCCGATTCTGTTTAAAATATGACTACAACTTTTGTTTCTCCAATTTTTGTTCCGATACAGATGGTAATATGACGTCACAACTCCAATCTGAAGAAACACTGAAAAATATAAACCACAATTTTATTATGTGGGCATTCGAAATGTGTGTCTTCTTATATTTCTTAACTAAAGATGCACGTAATATTTCAAACTTAGATCTTGGAAGAATTATATTTGAATGTCATGTTTTACAAGGAATTTTAAAAAAATGTTCATGATTTTTTTTTTATGTCAACTTTACTATACACGCACATATACGAGTATAGCCCTTTGATTCGTTCGTTCGATAGATAAAGAAACTTTACAGAAAAGCATATCGACAAAATTTCTGTGAAGTTTACATTTCTATAAATGATCGAATCAAAGGGCTACCTTTGTTATATCATTTACTTTGATAAAAAAGAAGACAGCTTCATTGTTAAATTCTGTCAATTTTTAAAATTTTACACCTTTGGGTTTTCCCAACTTATTTTTGCATGTGGTATCAAGCAAAATACCGGTAATCAGAGTTATTGAATTACATTAAGCAAGATCCACCCATGCAAAGAAAGACATTTGATGCAGATTGCAATAAACTGGTATACATGTATGTAAACCTTATTTGACAAAATAAATTTAACTTAAAAATTCTGGGAAAGGAACACAAATACATATTTCAAACATTCTTTCTACACACAGATATGTGCTTTGATTGCATCATCTGACAACGGATATCAATTATACACCGATTTACCTACATCAGTTTGTCTTTAAGTTTTTACAAATATGTAGACTCGTGCTTAACAAATTACTTTTCTAGTTTTTTAATACGATTAAATTATCGCATAGAAATTTTATAAGACATTATTTCTGCATGTTTAGAGTTTTGTGACAATAGAGAACTTTTCTGGCATGTTCTTTCGGTGACTAGATAGGCTAAATGCCTCATTACATAAGAGTGTAAAGTTAACTTTATGATCTACCAGATTATCCGCTAAAAACTTCAGCACTCCATTGAAATGATAGACGATGCTCTGGCAATGTATTCAGTAACAAGCAGAAGGAAGTCTGCTCGTCGATAGCGCCAATAATCGAGGACGATTTTAGATCTAGTTAACACAAGATTTATTGGAGCAATATTTCATTGTGTAAAACATGTAGCACTACAACGCCACAAGTCTGAGGCTGGGATCATATCATATCATAACACGGAAAACCAGCAGCATTCGTCTGGCTAAAAACCAGATTCCTTAATCGGCACTGACATAATTGTAAATTGATGAAGGAACGTTCATTTTTGTTAAAAATAAGAATTCTGATAACAGGTACTCGTGCAAAGACCGAGCTTGTCTTTGATATATTTTTGCTTTCAGGATGATTCATGTACAAGGAGATACGGGATTCCCCAACCCTTACTAATAGATGATTTCTTTATAACAATGGATCGTTCGTGGTGGTATGAACTTGAAAGTAGATAAAACTTGTTGAATCTGTTAGAAAATCGGTAGATAACTATACAAAACATTAGTGGAACGGGAAACACCTGAAGCTGCGGAAGAAAGCTTGTTGCGATGTTGCCGGGGGACCAGCAAAGCAACCACGGAATGTCCTGGCAACACGGCCATCCTCATGGTAAACTCGGTTATTTAGGCTTGTGCAAAGGATATCACTAAAACAACTTCAAAGATACACCCGTGTTGTTTGGATAAATTTGGAGATTTGTTACATCATTTTAAAGTTTTCTAACGAAATGTTTAGACCACATGAAAAGATAATGTGACACTGCGTTACATTTGTTTTTCAGCTGTATTTTGTTTTGAGGACATAGTATGTGTTTATTTGAGACAAATTAAGAAGAAAAAATTGTAGTTAAAAGTTACAGATTCCATATATTAAAGACGAATGAATCCAAATTTGAAATACCGATAGGAAAGCCCAAGTACTAACCTTTTCAAAGTTATGACCAATATTAAACTTCTTAGAAAGTGATTGAAACTCCAAAGTCAAAGGAAAAAAATTAATGGTACCCAGGAAAAAAGGAAAACTTGTAAAAAAATATAAACGTGAAATATATAAACACTAGCACCAACTGTTCAAACGTTATGTCCAAGGTTTAAGTTTTTTCAAAAGTAGGCCAAAAGTCAAAATTGTTGGTATCATATGGAAGGTCTTGTCACAAGGCTTATACTTGTTGCATATGAAAGCCAAAGTACTAACTGTTCAAACAATATAGCCAAGATTAAGGTTTTAAAAAGATGGTAAAACTTTTGGTTCAAAGTAAAAAAAAATTACACCCATTGGAAATATTGTCCAATAAATACATATTTGAAGTAAGAGAGCCCTGGCACCAACTGTTCAAAATTAAAGTTACGACCAAAGTTAATGTTCGGTAATTTTTTTTTTGCAAAAGTTGATCAAACTCCAAGGCAAGAGGTCAAATTTGTTGGTACCTGAAGCAAGGTCTTGTCACAAGGAATATACCCATGAAATATGAGAGTCATAGCCCCACCCAAATTATGAGTAAGATAAAAGTTTTTCCAGACAAACGGACTGACGGGGCAAAAAGTATATACCTCCCAATCTTCGATTACGGGGCATAAAAAGAACACTTATAGCAAGCCTCTTAAGAAAGTACAAGTATGTGGACCTATTGTTGTCTGTTGCCTCTGATTGAGTATCAACCTCAAGTCAGCCGTAAAGTACAAATCAACGGATGACGTGTGATTTTTTCATAATAAGCTATCTGCATTTCAAAAAAAAGATCGAACGATATCATAAAATTGATTTAAAACCTAACAAAACAAATGATCAAAAAATGAACTTATCTATCGCATATTGGAGAAGAGAGAAACCCTTGCAATTGTCTGTGTTTGTAAAACGTTAAACATGCATAACATCTAAAACCACTTCAAACATTTTGCAACAGGGAAAATTGCTTTAGCCATTCGTTAATTTATATTTTTTTTCTTAAATTTACATAACGATGAAATTAATGTATGCGCGCCTTTCATTAAGAGACATTGCTATAAATATGGATCACAAATGAGTCAAGAATATGCTTTTCACAAGACCAAGTAAGAAGGAAACCAATTTGTTGTTGTTTAGGAACGTAAAACAATGGTTCTGTCGTGAATATGAAGACACTGGTTATAGAATACCTATGTACATTGATTTTATGTCATAACAATATTAGATTTAGCCTCTCCTCTCTGGTTTCCCCCATCTGTCAGTCTTTGGCTGCGACTGATTATGTTTCTGACAGTTTGGGTGCTATCCTTCTTTCTCTACATTCAGTAAGCCAGGGAGTCTGCATAATGGAAAATATGGACATCAATCTAAGAATGACCTTGTTCCTGATCAGAACTTGGCCATTTTAGAGCAAGGTACACTCCCTGTATTCCACAGAAACAGGATAGGGCAAAACTGTACATGCAGAACCCTTTCTGGCTCCAGGATGCAATAAATACCTGAGAGATAAATAAAATTTGATTGTCTAATTCTGGAACCTGATGTGCAGCAAGACTATATAGCATGTAGCACAATACTACCCTTCATTTTGGAGGAAGGTGTAAATAATTATAGCTCGACTTTTATTATGTTCATCAAACATTGCGAGATTTGTGATGTTGTCGCTAAGGTGAAGGTTTGTTAATTAGACTCGTGTGACACAACGCATTAGGACCAGGCCCCTTATAAAGGACCGAGGTCACGTGGAGTTGTTAGTATCATCAACGTTACAACTATAACAATGTCATACACTGAATCAAGTGCCATTCATGTAAGTTATATATGACTGACAGATAACTGGATTTAATGAGACTTCTTGTTTTGGGGTTAAATCGAGATAAAATGACCAAAGAACAGCTAAAGAAATGAAACTGTCATGTACCTTTTTAAGTTTCTTTAAAAGCTAGACAAGTAAATAAGATGAAAATTGTGTCAATACAACCACTATGTTTGCTTAAGTGCCAATCCGGGAACGTTTCGTAATAAGATTCAGCTTTTATCTTTTATTTAGTTACCTGGCTTTTGATGATGAAGTGTACGACTTGTAATTCAAAATGAAATATTACTGTTGAAGCAATTTAGTGACATCTTAGGAAAAAAATTAAGAAAGTACCAGGGCAAATACTTCTATAAATGACATCATTAAATAAAGGAATACAGAAATACCTTTACAAAAGATTAACAAGCGTAATCATTTCTGAGTGAAAATTGAGCTGAAATGAAAAAAAAGAACTTAAAGTCACATAATGTACTTTTATCGATTTGGGCATTTATTTATTTTTTTTTTTGACCAGGGATTTCAACACCCCCCCCCCAATTCAGGCTCATTCAGAGTCATTATTTTTGTAGTTGCTATGTGCTATTTTTGTGAATTTATTGGCTGTTTTGCCCAAAGTGATATACATGTAGTAGTATAAAATCATTAGAGTCCCGCCCTAACATCAGAACCTCTGACCCAGGGGCCATTAAATTCACAATTTTGGAAGAGACACCCTTCATCATCATTATTATGGCTTAATACCCAGGACATGAGAAGATTTTTTAAAAAAACAATACATTTTCACTATACATTGAACATAGCCCCGCCCTATTCTCTATTGAGAAATTGATGGCTTGTTTCAATACATATACTCCAAAAGATTCTGAGGGGGAGTATTAAAACGAGCCATCAACTTCTCAGTAGAGAATAAGCCCCTCCCTAGCACCAGAACCCCTTAACCTTGGGCCAGGAATTTCACAATTTTGGCAGAGGATTCAATGCTTATTACAATCATGTCAATAGTTTGACTCCTTGCATGATGTCCAGGAGTAAAGAAGATTTTTAAGGATGCGTTAATTTTATTGGTTTTGGCCCCACCCCTCAGGCCCCAGTGAGACAGGGACCTGAAATTCAAAACAATGTGTTCCCCTTCATCCATAGATGTTATATATAAAGATTGGTTGAAATTGGTTGAGCAGTTTCAGAGAAGAAGCTGAAAACTTTTAAATATTAACGTTCATGTATGATGCACAAAGCAGGACGCACGACAACGGACAAAAAAGATGGCGACAATCACCTGATTGACTAAAATGACCTAAAATTTATTCAGAGACAAATTTCGCGGCTCTGGAGCAGTATGTTTGTGTAACGTGATCGTTCAGGGAGCAGACTGCTTTCTTTTCTGTACTGGGCAGTCTAGATTCCAACTTATCTATTTCAGGGGCTTTATTACGTAAGATGGTGTGGTAACTATGTTGGACATAGTTAAACTAATTTACGGTAACGCAGAGGATGCAAACTTTTCTCTTATCTGTCACGATTGACATTAGGAGCCTCGTTCTGGTCCTGCTGGGTACAGACAATAAGGTCTCCATCGGAAACTACATTTGTCACTCTCCGACAGCAAGGGACATGCAGCATTGCTCCAAGTTTACCGAAAGATCAAAATCATGACTTTTTGCGATTGTCAGAGGAAATCAAAAAAATTTTTTTTGCTCAAAATTCAGCGTATTAGAGAATCGGGGGTTATTTAAAAGAGGAGGGGTGATATCTGATACTGGTTGTGCCAGTTTTATAAGAATGAAAGAGAACGGTGGTCGGGCAGTTGACCGCTACCACCGAGAGAGGGGTCCATTCACATAGATCAACTTAATTCCTAGTAACAATAAAACCCAATCTTGTAGATAATATTCTAATTTATTCTACACGTGATGTGCCCTCGCGAGCTTAGTTCGGTTGTGTTAAAATGGCAAAATACAAAAGAAACTGATGTGGTGTGTCAGTAGGCCTCCTTAACAATTATCCAAACAATGGAATCTATGTTTTCTGATTAAACAAAAAATACGCTTCGTGTTTGTTACAATCATTTTGACTGGCGGAAGCTGTAGCCACAGGCAGAAGTACTTCCGAAATGAATATAAACAAATTGAATATATCAAAATACTAGTAAAACAAACGATTTGCAATGTACTATAGAAATAATGCCAACGCTCTTATCGATGGTAAGCTATGTTAAGTTAAAAACTTATCACTTATAAGATCACACAGTAAAGTACATGATTCGATGACACAGGCGGGGTACAGGTTTTATGGTTGATCTCGCTCAAAAAAAGGTGACGTCAGAGGTCAAAAATGATTAAAATCAGTTTGTGCGCATTCTCATTTTGAAATGTATTGCCGGAAGTAACTTGCAAGTACTTTGTTATGTTTCACATAGGTGAAGAGTTAAAACATTATTCTCAAATGCGTTCATTTTTCATTATGACGTCATGCATATGACTGCATGTGCGAGTGCACCTTTATCTAAACACAAGCTTTACTAGCAAAGTTTAAAGAGTGGTGTATTTTTCCATGCACGTTTGATTATTTCAAACCTATCATAAGAACCCAATTCATGAAAATGCTCATCCGCTTATGTTAAATATCGACACAACTATATATGGAAAGTCTACATTTTAGAAATAATTTCTCAGAATTATTCCATTGAAATATGATTATATGATGTTGTTATTTTCATCGAGGAAAGCAACTGTTTGTTAGGATCTGATGTATGATAAAATTTAAAGCCTCGAGACTGAATCTTAATTTTATTATTGTAAATTACATGTATACTGTGTTTTTACTTTTTGATAATTTTATTAAGTTCGTTTTTCTTCGTGAAAAGCATTCATCATATTCTTTTAGTTTTAATTTAGAGAAGAAAATTGATAGGTTTGTTTATCTATGACCCTAATTTGTGAGTATTTTATCTTAAGGCACTTAAATGTAAAAGTACGTGGACCTAATAAACATTTTAGACAGAAATTATGACAACGCAGAATAAATCGGACACCCATACTTAATTTTCATAAAGTGAAATTCATTACGCTCTTAGTAAAATATGTTCATCCTTGATTTTCAATTTAAGTGTCAGTCCGAAATGATATAAATTATACATATACGGACTGTGCAATAATTGTCACCTAGTCATACAAGAAAAACAAAATGCACTACTGACAGCATCTACACTAAGTATATGTATATGTAGCTGGGCAGCCATCGCGCGCTCTCTCTCTCTTCTAGCGTTTTGGAGTTTTCTAAACATTTTAAAATAACTTAAGTAAAAATACTAGTATAGCTTTTTTGCTTTATTTCAGCAAAAGTCTTAACCCATTTTACAAAGGCATTTCTTGTATGTTTCCTAAACTTCACATTTTTTCCCATTATATTTTCTGTAGAATCTTAAAAAGTTTAAAAACCCATACAAGTATTTTTAAAGAAAAGGTTTAGGAATTTTTCTGGAGTCGTATTTTAAAATCTTTCAATATTCTAATTTACAGACAAAACTTTGATTTAGCAAAACTTAGACATTAGTGTGATATTGAATAATATGACGTTTGAAAGATTTCCCTGAGTTTCACTTTATTTTCCCGAACGTCAGCACAGAAGGTCCAAAACACCTCACTTGAAATTAATGTAAATTCAATCATCACCAGTGATTTCCTTTGCATAAAAACTATTTAGAAGTAAAGAAAACGTCAAACTTTAGATTAAAAAGCATTTCAGCTTCTGCTGTTATTCTCGCTGAAACAAATTAGATTTGTTATCTTAAACTTAATCAGGGACGATATCGCACGTGCAGGTAGGTCAAATTTCAACTTCGCTGATATAAATTAATTATAAAGTCTTGAGACTCGATTTAATTTGTTAAACAGCCCAATAGATAATTCATACTGTAATATATATCAGATCAAATTTACAGAAAATTTATAGAACA
>NW_026929455.1:0-39107 GCF_032062105.1 Saccostrea cuccullata | reverse complement strand
TTTTTTACGTGTTGTAAGACTGAGTACCTGTTTTAAAGTTAAAGGTGTATTTATTAGATCTGGAATTTTCCATAATCCGAAAGCCTGAAAATTAGAGGATTGCATGGATGAGATGACTCAGATGGTTGTAGGGGGGGGTTCCCCCAAAAGAGTATGGATGTGGATAATTAAAAATTCTAAAACACAATTTGAAATCACAATACTTTTCAAAAATTAACACCTTAAAAATTAAATTTTCAACTTTATACACAACAATTCCCCACGACAAACTAAAATCCGGGTTTTTTTTGATGTCATTGACAGCTGCTTCTTCAAAAAAAGGAACGCGTAAATTTATTTACCTCATAAAAAGAAGAAGGTATGGTTTTAGTTTATTGCGCCCTGAAAATGTAATGGCATCAAAAAGTTTTGAAACAGGTTTAAAATATTAGGTAAATAAATGACTCTGATAAAACAGGAAATAATATGGCATGAAGGTTTACCATTCTGTAAATGACGTTTTAAATGTGAAGCATTTCTCTATTTTCATCAAAAAACCTAAAATGGCACATTTCAAGGGTTTTTTTCCCTTTTAGAAAACAGAGTCCACAGCCGTCGCCCACGTTAATTTTTTGATATTTTGTGCAAAATTCAATAACAAATCACATATCTCAAGATCTATGTGGGCGATGCCTGTGGACAATGTTATCTGAAAGAAAATTCAATTGAAAATTGGTGTCCTCTGCAACTTTTTAAGAAAATGGGGAAAATGCACATGTTTATGAGTCATAATTACTTTTAAAAGCACATGTGAGAAAAATGACTTGTATGATTTTTCTGCATGGAATTTCAATTATTTAAAAAAATGATTTTTCAACTTTTACACCAGTTTCATTATTTAGAAAATCACAGGGCAAAATTTATATGGAAACCATACCTTCTTCTTTGCAAAATCATTTTGTTAAAACAGATTCTGATTGCACACATAAAAACTCTGAAGTTGACATCAAGAAAATGTATGAGTTTCTGATTTACAGTATCTATAAATGTGGTTTTTGGAGGCCAGGTATTCCCAAAAATCTATTGGAATTTCCATGGGTACCAATTGCGCTCCGTTATTAGCAGACCTATTTTCATATTCATATGAAGCAGAATTTGTGCAAAATCTTATGGGTGAAAAGAGGAAAACACTCGCTGTGGCCTTCAACTCGACATTTAGATATATCGACGACGTATTGTCAATTAACAATGATGATTTTCATTCCTACGTCGATACGATATATCCTGGTGGCTTGAGATAAAAGATAACATAGAGTCCGACACTTCTGCTTCATACTTGGATATTTTACTTGAAAAAAATAAGGTAATCTAACAACCAAACTATACGATAAACGTGATGACTTTAACTTTTTTATCGTCAACTTCCCTTACTTATGCAGCAATATACCTTCATCACCTGCATACGGATTATATATCTCAGTTGTTTTGATATCAAGAGCATGTTCTACGTATGAACAATTTCTTAAACGAGGTAAATTATTGACAAGCAAGTTGATGAATTAAGAATATCAGCAGTCTCGTTTAAAATCATCATTTCGTGGGTTCTTTGGTCGATACAATGACCTACCACCCGGTAGTCAGCAAACACGGTTTATCATTGAGTCAAATGCTGACTAAGTTTTTATACCAATTGTTAGTCCATTATTTATACACTGAATTGACGAGGGTTTTTTTCCCGTTTTTCCTGATCATGACAACGAGCACACGGCGATTGAGGTGGCAGGGATGCTCATCCTCCATGGCATTGATCCCACCTCTGATGTTTCGGAGGTCCGTTTTTCTCTGCTCTTATTTTGTATATTGTTTAATGGACTTTGAGATTAAATACTTTGTTATCTCCATATCCTTCCTTATTCAGAATTAATTTGCTTTCTTTTTTGGATATTAACCAATGGAGGCTAAATACGAACAAAATCAAATTATAAATATCATAAGATATAAACTAAAAAAAAAAGAAGTAAAAAGATTATTGACGAGATAAAAGAAATGCCGCAAACATTATTCTTCAATAAATCACAAATGTTATCAAATTTTTTTTATCAGATCAGAAACACGTATTAAATCTGTACAGTTCAATAAACTTTGACTCAAATAATGAAAAACTTTTTTAATTTATCGATGTGTCGTCTTTTAAAGCCGAATCACTGTGTAAATTGCATAAAGTAAGCTGATGAATGTGTATTTTTTCTGGCCAAGCGGGGCTGTTCCATGGACTTCCTTACACTATTTTTTAAATTTGGGGTGATTTTATTGATAAATTGATAAAATGAAAAACTGATTTTGTTATTGTACATTAAAAAAAATAATTAATCTATGATTCAACAAAATTAACAAGAAATCATAGGCTATTTTAATGCAGCAAACCGTCTGCCTTTCAGGTAAACAAAAAAATATTTTTGATAAAAAATGGAACAGCGTAATCGAGACATGGTATTTTTTTTCTATAGAAGAAACGATCAGCCGTATTTTAGAGCTCTTGATAGAATAGAAAAAAAGTCCTTCTTGAGCCTCAGGGTTTATCTTTCAAACAACAGAAATCTTGTGCTGGAAATGTTGGCTGATGTTGGGGGATTAACTTTATTGTCCAGTGTGCTATTTGCTTGACAGATGCAGTGAATCTAAAATATTACGAGTTGTCTTGAGTGGGGCAGAGTTGTCCTGATTGGGGGGCACAGTAGAGGAATCAGGACATCTCGCCTCCAAGACAAGTCACCCCAATTAGAGACAACACGCCCAAACTCAAGACAACTCGCCCCAAATTATTTTTTTCTTGTAAATTGCAAGAAAAAAGCAAGTATTATTTAATAATGTATATTTTATATGCAAAATCAAATTATAATCAATTCTTACAGTTACAATAGCTATAGGTTATTCATTTTTTTCATCATGCATTTACATAATATTTTTGCATAAAACACTGTGTTTGCATCAAAGATTTATCATAATATTCATGCTTTTCTTTAATTTATTCTTCAGGAAATAGAGTTAATAAATGCATCAGGTTATTTATCAAATGAGGGTCAAAAATAACGTTTTTTATTCAAAAAGTCCCTGGCTTCCCTGAACTCCTCCTACATTTTACACAGTAGCCTAATCTTCTTTTGGGAGATGGTTGGTGGTGTCATGTAGATGTGCAGTAAGGTTTGGGAATTATGATTTTTCCCCATTGGAGTCAAATAGGGGTCGAAAAAATGACGTTTTTTATGCAAAAAGCCTCGTCTTCCCTGAACTCCTCCTAATGCACAAAAGCCTCGTCTTCCCTGAACCCCTAATGCAAAAAGCCTCGTCTTCCCTGAACTCCTCCTAAATTTTACATAGTAGCCTTATCATCTTTAAGGAGATGTTTGGTGGTGTCATGTAGGTGTGCAGTAAGATTTTTGGAATTTTACAGTTTTCCCCGGGGGGGGTGCCAAAAGGAGGATAAAAATGACGTTTTTATGCAAAAATCCCCGTCTTCCCTGAACTTCTCCTACATTTTACACAGTAGCCTAATCATCTATAAGGAGATGGTTGGTGGTGTCATGTATATGTGCAGTAAATTTTCTGAATTTTGATTTTTGACGCGGGGGGATCAATGGGGGCTCAAAATTAGTTTTTCGATACAAAAAGCCGGTCTTCCCTGAAGTGCTCCTTAATGCTACTCAGAAGCCTAATAATTTTTAGGGGAGTTAAATATTTTTGAAATTGAGGTAAAACATCAACGTCAAGGGGTAAAAAAGCATCGCCTGCTGGAAAAGACTTGAATTGTATGAATAATTAATGTACATGTCAAATTTTGTAGAATTATACTCTCTTCTCACCAAAGTTATAAGCAAATGCAACATTTTTGATGCGTAGGTTAGGCTTCAAGGTCAAGGTCACAGAGTTAAAAGTCATGATTTATTTGGAAAGGTCTTATCACAGGTAATAATATACATGCATTATAATATGAATGCCCTAACTTTTCTCTTTCAAAATGATGAATTTATAACAATTTAATTTTTTGCAAGTAGGTCAAACTTTCGGTCACATGTAAAAAAAAAATCCCAGCCATTCTCACAGGTAGATTCTAGTACATAAGGTTAATATGAATTCCTTATCTCTTTTCATTCAGTAGATATGACCTTGATGACCAAGGTAAAATTTTTGAGACAGATGGACAGTCTGACATACAAATGTACATATTTCTATATGAATTGGGTAAGAGTGGCCCAGTGCATGTTCTAGAGAAGTTAAAAATGTAAAAAAAAAAATCAGACAAACAGATGAACGACAGTCGTCACGACAGATGTTAAATAATAAGGAAACCAGAAAAGTTCAAATGAGTGTTTTAAAAGGGTTACAATATGGTTACAGTATTGGAAAAGCTGGTTTTTTTTCATGCAGAGATATGCATGACCAACATATTCATGTTTTATATTTTCTTTAGTTATTTGTTTGTTTGTTGTGAACACATCTCTCTCGGGAATTTTTCCCTCATATAGAGACACCACCAAACTAGAGGCTGTTATGAGACAGTAATGCCCGCACTAAGGTGTTTGCCTCTAAATGCACACTCCTTCAAATTCGAAAAGGAAAAAGTCAATATAATTCAATAATTTACATAATACATGTATTCATCAAATTGAGCATAATGTTCTCAGGTGACCATGTGACCCATGGGCCTCGATCTTATAGGTATTTCATATTCTTAATTCATTACCAGTCCGAAATTAAACAACAGAATTTAATAAATGATGTAAATTAGGTTTGATAAAGGGGGGATATAAATTTATGGCCCATAACTAAATTTTTTTAAATCTATTTTCTCATATAGATCAACAACTAATAATATTATTCAAATTAGTGTAAAGCGTTTTTGATGATTTTTGTTAAAATGTACAAACTTTTTTAATATTTGATTAGGCAGAAACACATTGAAAGCTGCCATATACCCATCACTTCAGTCACCCCCACCCCTCTCCCATCAACACAAACACACAAACACACCCTATTTTCCTGTTTTTGGAAATAGGCCTAGATCTATCAAAGTTTTTTTTTTTTTTTTTTTTTTTTTTTTAAATAATTTTATATTCATTTCATAATATCAACAAACAGTGAAATATATATAACAGAGAAATTACATTACAAACACAAGACAATGTGACAATATTACCTTACAATTGAAACATGTTATCACAAAGAGTAGTATTTTATGTAAAATTTTTAAAAAGTCTGTAGTCTACAAGAGTGTTTAAATTTTTCATATGGAGGCATAGAAAAAAATTGAAGACTTAACATGATTTAACATGATTAAAAATGTTATAGCTAGTTTCATCCAAGGAATGTAGTCGACAATACATCTTATATTTGTAAATTCTATAGGCAACATAAGAGATGAGTGTGTTTAGTGATACAATTTTTCTATTGCGCTCAGAGCTAAATCCAATTACAAGGTGTTTCCATTTGATATCTATTTTAAGGTAAAAGCTTAATCTGTTCCATATTTCAATAACATTTCTACATTGAAAAATAAGATGTTTTGAAGTTTCGTTCACGTGGCATGATTTGCAATGACTTCTCGTTTCTTTCTTCACTTCAATTTACTGAGGTAGAAATTATTACAAAGAATATTGTTTAAAAGTTTATAGTTGAATTCTGTAATGTGTCTATCGGGTATGTCATATAATTTACATTGATATATATTTTTCCATTCTGAGGATTCAACACTGAACTCTTTGCTTAAAACTGTTTGATAACATGGTTTACAAAATTTTCTGTGTACAAAATTGTCATAGAAAAAGTTACATCTTTGATCTATGACATTAACATATCCTGTGTAGAAGAGAAAATAATTTCTGTATCGTATGTTAACAAACCTACAATTTGAAAAATCATACTTAAGTAGTAAGGGTTTGAAAACAGAAGTAAGAATTTTAAATTCGCACAACCAGTTTGACTTGTTTTTTATACAATTCGTAAAATCTAACAATGATTTGAATTTACCATCATCGTTAAATAAATCTTTAACATGTAAAATGCCACTGGCTATCCAGTTTTTAAAAAATAGAGTATTACCTTTATATACAAAGTTACAATTGTTCCATATCGGCTGTTGAAGAACATTATCGGAAGACATTTTGTTCAAAAAACAGGGCTTACATTCATTAAAGCAACATAACATTTGTTGATAAAAAATAGGTAGTTTCTCTATTTTTGCCATATTTTCTATCTTTCTATCGGAAAAACCTAACACATAAAGAGCATCAAAATTTGATTTTTTACAATAGCCATCAAAAATATTGTACAAAATGCCTTTGTTCTTTAACAATCTAGGTACCCAAGCCGCTTTTAAAGCTTTTAATTTACATTCAATATCAACAATTGATAGTCCACCTTTTGAAATTCTACCTATAAGCGTGTTTCGTTTAATTCTTTCATTTTTATCCCAAATAAAGTTATAAATTAGACGTTGTAATTTTTTTGTGAAAGCAATATCAGGAAGACTAAGAATTGAAGCAACATATGTAAGTTTAGATATAGCAAGTGTCTTTACTATACATGATTTACCAAATAATGTTAATTTTCTTCTTTTCCAGGATTCAAAAAGTTTTTCAATATCATGATAAATTTTCATCCAGTTTTTAGTGTAGCATTCTTCCTTATCATGTCCAATGAATATTCCCAAGCATCTTACTGCTTTATTCGTAATCTTAATACCGTAGAGTTCATTATACAAATTTTTTAGTTCCCCCAACAAAATGCATTCTGTTTTATGTATGTTTACTTTTGATCCCGCGTGTTTACAAAATTCTTGTAATTTATCCAAAGTTCGCTTCATTGATATTTCGTCTTTTAAAGCTACAGTCAAATCGTCTGCTTGCTGGATGTTTTTAATTTCGTGATTATTAATTGTTATGCCTTTGATATCAGTATCACATTTTATCTTAATAGCTAAAATTTTGCTACAAAGAGGTATAAGAGAGCAGAAATAGGACATCCTTGCCTAATGCCTCGTGTCATTTTGCTGGTTTTAGAAAGCCAGCCGTTGTCTATTTTAAACATTGGATTTGTATATAAAATTTTTGCACACTTTATAAAACTATTGCCAATATTAAATTTTTGCAAGACTTGGAAAAGAAAATTCCATTCAACCGAGTCCAAAGCTTTTTTCAAAATCTAAGAAAAGTAAAATACCATCTGAATTTTCTCTTTCACAGTATTCAAATACGTCTAGTACCAATCTAGCATTTTTGCCGATATATCTTCCTTTTATGTATGCAGTTTGATTTTCCTTAATTAACTTAGATAATATATTTTGTGATCTTTTTGCGAAGACAAAAGCAATTATCTTGTAATCTGTGTTCGTTAGACTTATCGGTCTATAGTTTTTTAGATTATCTTTTTCACCCTTTTTGTAAATCAGTGATATAACAGACAGTTTCTGTGTGTAAGACATTCACCTTTATCAAAAATATCATTTAGGGCTCTGTAAAAGTAGGGTCCAAGTTTATCCCAAAAACATTGATAAAATTCACTAGGAAGGCCATCTAGTCCAGGTGATTTTTCTTTTTCATGCTATCAACAGCTTCCTTACACTCATCATATGTTGGAAATTTTTCTAGCAATATCTTATCTTCTTCACTTAATTTAGGGATATCATCAATCTCAGATAAATATTTTTCAATTTGTTCGTTTGAAATGTTTTTACTCGTATATAGATCGCTATAGAAAGAATGCATTTCACCTAAAATGGCATTAGTTTTACTGATTTTATTCCCTTCTTTTGTTTTTACTTCTTTAATTATGTTTGAGGATTGATTGCGCTTTTCTAAATTTAAAAAATATTTTGAATTTTTCTCCACCTCCTCAATTCATTTAATTTTAGATCTTACCTGCGCACCTTTAGATTTTTTGTCGTATATAGCGTCTAGTTCCGCTTCTAAAGTTTTCATTCTTTTGTAATCAAAATTTTCTACATTTCCGTCTTCCATATCTTCTATTTCGCGTTCTATAGTTCTTATCTTTTGTTTGATTGATTTTTGTTCATTTTTTGCAAAATAAATAGAGAAATCTTTAACCTTTCGTTTAATCAACTCCCATGTAATTATAGGACTTAAAGAGGAATCTATACTCTGAATAATGTCTAAGATACCTTTTTTGTATTTATCATTATCGAGATAGGAAACATTAAGTTTCCAATATCCGGGACCTTTTTTTGTTTTATCAATATCAAAACTAAATTTTAAGTATCTATGGTCACTCATTCGACTTCCGTTTGAATGGGTACCTGGAATTTTTCTAACCTTAATATCTGCTATGCTATAATAAAAAGAATCATTACTAAAAACATAATCTATTCGACTTTTAGGGTCATTTTTTGCATCACACCAAGTGAAACCTGTCATACCTGGATTTTGTTTTTTCCATATATCATCCATGTTATGATGCCTTATCAAATCTTTCAAATAATTTACACTTTTATCTGCATTATCAATATTTCCTAGCTGACAGTTAAAATCTCCACATAGTATTATATTTTCATTGACACAACTTTTTGAAATAAAGTTCTTAAGTTTTTTGAAAAATTCACACCTCTTCTTAATTTCATTAGGTGCATATATATTTACTATTGTAAAAATATTACCGTCAACTTCAAGATTTATCAAAAGTTTCCTACCATCAATAGACTTTTTGACATTTATTATGTTTACATCTAACTTTTCATTAAATAAAACCGACACGCCTCTACTGAATGCAGAGTCGCTATATGCATGAAATGTTTTTCCTCTCCAGTTTATATTATACGTAGATTCATTTTTTTCTAAGAAATGTGTTTCTTGCAACAAAATAATATCTATATTACATTCTTTTAACCATGTATAAATTTTTCGTCTTTTTTCAGGAGTATTTAATCCCCTAACATTAACTGAGATAAATTATAACTTTTCCATAAGAAATAAACTTTAAATATTTATATTTTTATAAAGAGATATACCGTAATCTTTCATTCCAGTCCGCTGATCGAGAATCAAAGTCCTGTGACGTTCACGCATTACACAGTTTTTGCTTTATTTGTCCTTCTTAGCCGGGTCGTCTGAATCAGAATCCGATGATTCATCAAAACCTGACATGGATTCAGAATCCGATTGATTCATTAAAGCATGTAACATCTGTGCAATGTCCCTTTGTTTGGTGTTAACTTTCGGTTTTTGTTTTTGTTTCGGTTTGCTCCACTGATAACTTTTTTTACGTTTCCGTATTTTTTTGCTGATTTTATTGATAATTTTCCCAAGCAGATTTTTCCCAGGCCAGGATTCCATTTTGGTGTTCTCTGTACCTTTTTATCCAAACCTGTGCCCCATATGTCGCTGTAGGTTGATTCGGCGAAAATAATGTCTTTCTTTACTGATCTCAATTTTTCCCGAAACATTGGGACTTGTACGCATTTATTTTCAATTATTTCCGTCATAGCCGCTTCCCTTGTCTCGAACCATTGTTCGTTGGGTTTGACCTTGTCCCCAAACCTTTTCGCAGACAGGGCATCTTTGGCCTCCTGGACCAGTTTGGTTAGATATCAAAGTTAAGATAAAACATCTTTTGTAAATGATAATTTTAATTTTGTTCTTGTACCATAAATGTACCTGAACACCTGCATGACATTGGGCTTGCGTCACGTACCCAACTTAAGTACTAGTTTTGCCATTATCATTTTTAGATAGCACTGCACGTGCAGTACTAGTGTTGGTGTACACATCATTGCATGTATGTCAGTAGGAATTATTTTGTGTTTTAATTGGATTATATTTCATGAAGTTGAAGGGACCTAAGACAGTCGGTAAGTACAAGTTTTGGTATATAGTCTGAAATGCAACTGGTTAGGTTGAAGTTTAAAGGATCAAAGGTCATCCGAAGCTGCAATAAGACGAATTTCACATTCTGAAGAGTTATTGCCCGTTATGATGATACATTCAGTTACAAGATACAAAATTTTTTTCTGAGAGGGAGGGAGGATTTCCAGACTAGAATTTCCTGAGAAGCAAAAAAAAAAAAAAAAGAGAAGTTATGGTGGGGTCTGTTTTCTAAGGTGGAGGGCATCCAAAGTCATTTTTATTTGCTTCAGTATGTATTATAGTCCTGCAAATTCCGGGAGGGGGGATTCCCAATCAACTCCCTGTCCCTGTAATGACAAATGATCGTGTGACTCCTAAATAGTAGGAAACTTTTTCCATTTGACTATACATAATTTTTTTGTGTGTTATTATGTTATGTAAATTTAAGTGTATAAAGGTTATAAACCTCTGGAGGTCATCCCCGCTCTCCTAATGAACTGGAAATGTTCACAATATGACTGCATTAAATTAAATAAAAGTGCATCAATGGTAAGATTGCTTGACATTTTATTCATAAACCTATCCTCCTAGAATTAGGAATGAAAATCATCCAAAGAGATGGACCACATTAATGTATTTGTATATATTAACATTTTTTTAAATGTAAAATGTTAAATGTAAAAAACAAGTAGCAGTTTGCATATATGAATAAACAGGGGTCTGGGAAGGGGTGAGGGGAAGGATCGAGTTCATATCTCTTTACGTCTTAATGGTTGAAAACTCCTAAAATAAATGTTGACTCAAATCTGACTTGACCTCATTATTTTTCAAGTGGTGGTGTCTCCATTTGAGTTAAAAATTCCTGAGAGGGATGTTTAACAACAAACAAACAAATGACATAAAAACACAATATTGATTTGCGTCAAGAAATATGCAGGGCATTTTTTTCCATCATAAATCTTCTCGAGAACAGCAAGGGCATTATTGTCCCCCGTTTTGGGGAAAGGGAAGGAACATTAAATCTTATTTGTCTGTCAGTCTGTCCATCTTTGACAGTATGTGCATCTGTCACAATAAATTTATCCTGGTCATAACTTTTGAATAATAAGAGATAGGGTTTTCATATTTCACATGTACATTACCACAAAACTCTTTAAATGTACTATGATTTTTTAACCCAAGTGAGACCTTGACTGAAAGTTTTACCTACTTTCCAAAAAATATATCATTTTAGATTAATCATTTTGAAAGAGAAAAGATAAGGCATTTAAATTATTATATTACATGTGAAAAGACTTTTCCAAATATATCATGACTTTTGACTCTGTGACCTTGACCTAGAAGTTTAACCTACTTTACAAAAAGATTATGTTATATATTTTTATTTATAAATAGCCTTTGATTGAAAAGAGATGGGAATTCATATTTGACATGTACATTACCTGCAACAAAATATTTCCCAGCATTCTATGATTTCCCGCCTTTGACCTAATTTTCATAAATTGACACATGATAGGGGTGCATATATTGACACACAATCTGTCATAAATTATGGCATCCCATTCACTAAAACATAGAAATTCTTTTAATTTGCTTGTATACTCTAGATATGGAAACATCCCCATATGGTGTAGATTCAAGTTTTTTATGCCACACCTGATTAGGCAATACAAGTATAGTTTTTTTCATGTCCTGTCCTCCACCCTTCCATCTGTCTTTTCCTTTGAGCTAAGAGAAACTTTCTATATATTTTTATCAAAGTTCATATGTTGATGTATATACTGATTTAAACTTTCCAAATGCAGCAATATTTTTTGACCTTGACTTTCCTTGACCTTCACTAACTTTTCTTAGAATTAGTGTTTAGCTTTATTTTAAGGAACAAATTCAAGTTGTGTAATGAAACTTGACATAATAATACATACTAATGTAAGCTTTACTATGCTTCACTTTTTTTTTACCTTGACATTTGGTGACCTTGACCTCGCTCTTCTAAAATTAATGTCTAGATCAGTTTTGAATAAACAATTCAAGATATATTTATCAAACTTAATATGCTAATACATCACTGTACATACTGAGTGCTATTAATGCATCAACTATTTTGACCTTGAATTTTCGTTTGACCTTGACCTTACTTTTTAAAATATGTGTTTATCTAAGTTTCAAATAAACCATTAATTATATTTTTATCAAACTTCATATGCTAAGAGTAAATTCACACTGATGTAAGCTTTTCAACTGCAACAACATTTTGATCCCCCAACTTTTCCTTTAACCTCTCTTTTCTTACTAAAAGTGTTAGCTTCAGTTTCATTAAATCATTCAAGATATTTTTATCAAACATAATTTGCTGATATGTATTAGTCTATAGCTATTCAACTGCAACAAAAACTTCACCTCGCACATTCCTGTGACCTTGACCTCCCTCCTCTTTAATGTGTACTTTACTTAGTTTTAAAGAAATAATTTAAGACATTTTTATGTTTAGCATGCACTTATACATAATTTGGTGAGAACTTATTATCATATCCAAATTTCATTTAGATTTTACAAGTAATTTCAATTCTAAACAAAATGTTCAAGATATTTTTCAAACTTTATACACTAATACAAATTTTCATGTAGCATTAGTAATATACATCTAGCGGGACATTCATGTCCTATATACATATTTCTAGTTTTTCAAATCATCACCTCAAACTCTAGGGTCAGGCCACAATTAGGGATCAAGTTTTTATTAGGAAAAAAAGGAAACACATCTTCAAAATCTTCTTTTCCAAGAACAACAAGAGTATGATTATCATGAAAACATTCTCAAGAGGTGTAGTTCAAGTTTGTGCAAATCATGACCCCTGGGTTAGGGAGGGGCCATTTTCTTCCTGTCCCTTTTTGCCATCCACATGAAAATTCAAATTTTGAAGCCATTTTACACATACGCAAAACAAACTCATCATTTTCCAAATGATCATGGTTCATAGCTATTGCATAAAATATTACGCAAGTTCTTGAAAGCAGGGTGATTAAACATATCAAATACATTAAAAAAAATTCTACCCCTATTTGACCCCCCCCCCCTCCCCAGGGAAGTTAAAAATTCAGAAACATTACTGCACATCTACATAACACCACCAACCATCTCTTAAAAGATGATTAGGCTGCTGAGTTAAAATATAAGAGGAGTTTGAGGGAAGATGGGGCTTTTAGCATAAAAAAAAATCATTTTTTGACCCCTATTTGACCCCCGGGGCAAAATCAAAATTCCGAAACCTTACTGCACATCTACATGACACCACCAACCATCTCCCAAAAGATGATTAGGCTGCTGAGTAAAATGTAGGAAGAGTTCAGGGAAGAAAAGTGTGACAGACGGACGTAACAACAATATACCCGAACTTTCTTTAAAAGTGCGGGTATAATAAACAATTTAAGATAATTTTATCAAACTTCATATACTAATACACACTGCTGAGAGATATTAATGCATCAACTTATTTTGACCTTGACCTCACTTTTTAAAATATGCGTTTATCTAGGTTTTGAATAAACCATTAATTATATTTTCATCAAACTTCATATGCTAAGAGTAAATTCACACTGATGTAAGATTTTCAACTGCAACAACATTTTGACCCCAACCTTTCCGTTGACCTCTCTTTTCTTAAAAAAAAGTGTTAAGCTTAGTTTCATTAAATCATTCAAAAAGATATTTTTATCAAACATAATATGCTGATATGTATTAATGAGGACTATTCAACTGCAACAAAAAACTTCACCTCGCACATTCCTGTGACCTTCACCTCCCTCCTCTTTAATGTGTATTTTTACTTAGTTTAAAGAAATTATTTAAGACATTTTTAATGTTTAGCATGCACTTATACATAATTTGGTGAGAATTTATTATCTATATGCAAATTATTTAGATTTTAGTTTCAATTCTAAAGAAACTGTTCAAGATATTTTCATCAAACTTGTATACACTAATACAAATTTTCATGTTGCATTAGTAATATACATCTGGCGGGACATTCATGTCCTATAGACATATTTCTAGTTTTCAAATCATCACCTCAAACTCTAGGGTCAGGCCAAAATTAGGGATCAAAGTTTTATTTCAGGAAAAAAAGGAAACACATCTTCAAAATTCTTCTTTTAGACAACAACAAGAGCATGACTATCATGGAAACATTCTAGAGGTATATTTAAAGTTTGTACAAATCATGACCCCCTGGGTTAGGGAGAGGCCATCTTCTGTCCCTTTTTGCCATCCACATGAAAATTCAACTTTTGAAGCCATTTTACACATACGCAAAACAAACTCATCATTTTCCAAATGATCATTGTTCATAGCTATTGCATAAAATATTACGCAAGTTCTTTGAAAGCAGGGTGATTAAACATATCAAATATATTAAAAAAAAAATTCTACCCCCATTTGACTCCCATCCCCCGAGCAAAATCAAAATTCCAAAACCTTACTGCACATCTACATGACACCACCAACCATCTCCCAAAAGATGATTAGGCTGCTGAGTCAAATGTAGAAGGAGTTCAGGGAAGATGGGGCTTTTAGCATAAAATATGACATTTTCAACCCCATTTGACCCCCCGCGGCTAAATCAAAATTTCGAAACCTTACTGCACATCTACATGACACCACCAACCATGTCTAATGCCTAGGTCACATTTCCCGGCCGACAGCCGTAGACCGGTGGTAATCGGTGGTAATCCGTGGTGTTAACGATGCTCCAACATCGGTCCACATCGGCCAAGTAGTCCTTAAAGTATCAGTCACATTATCCAGCGATGGGTATAAGATCGGCAACCAATGCGTTCCAAGATAAAAGTGGCATCGTTGCCGGCCGGAATTACAATGGCATAGAGACGCATCGCTAAATCATAAAATGATGTTCCAGGATAATCGTCCGATGTATATTACATCGTTCATACATTGGTGAACATTGTACTTACGTCGGTCGACTATAGGCCAATGTTTTGTTGAACATCGACCGATGATCGGCCGATGCCTGTTGCTCACCACTCAAACCCCCGATGACCTCAATATTCAACAGATGCTCGGCCATCATCGCAGATCCTTGAAAGATGTTTTAATGATGGGTTGCCCATGAGGAGCGACGTGAGGCATCGTTGGAGACATCGCTGAATTTTAACTACGAATTATTCCTACCGATGACCCCACCGATTCGCAAAATAGCCTCAGTCACCGTCCGATCACTCAGCGGTGCCCTGGCCGGCAACCACGCCATTTTCATCAAAAAACGCATCGGTTTCTCATCGTATACCCCATCGCTGGATAATGTGACTTATACTTAATCCGTGGGGTGTTGACAGTACCCTAACATCGGTTCACATCGGCTTAGTAGTCCTTACAGAATGAGTCACATTATCCAGCGATGTGCATACGATGGGCAACGAATGCCTTTTATGAGAAAAATGGCGTGGTTGCCGGCCGGACTTACAAAGGTTCAACGAAGCATTGCTTACCATAAAAACAATGTTCCAGGATAATCGCCCGACGTATATTACATCGTTCATAATATGGTGAACATCGTTCGTACATCGGTCGACTACGGTCCAATGTTTGGTCGAACATCGACCGATGATGGTCGTTATCTGTTGAACACCACTTAATCCCCGATGACCTCAGATTCCACGGATATTGGACGATGCTGGGCCATACGATGGCCGATCCTTGAAAGATGCGTTAACGATGGGTTGCCGATGAGGACCGATGTGAGGCATCGTTGGAGACATCGCTGAATTTTAATGTCAACAATCATTTCCTACCGATGACCCGACCCATTCTCAAAAAACTGACTACCGTCCGATCACTAGTAGTGCCCGGCAAGCAACCACGCCATTTTCATCAAAAAACGCATCGGTTTCTGGTCGACACCCCATCGTTGGATAATGTGACTTATACTTTAAAAGATGATTAGGCTGCTGAGTCAAATATAAGAGGAGTTCAGGGAAGATGGGGCTTTTAGCATAATAAACATCATTTTTTGACCCTATTTGACCCGCAAAAATGGAAAATTCGAAAAAAACCCTCACTGCACATATACATGACACCACCAACCATCTCCCAAAAGATGATTAGGCTGCTAAGTAAAATGTAGGAGGAGTTCAGGGAAGAAAAGTGTGACAGACGGACGGACGAACATGAATAACAACAATATACCCGAACTTTCTTAGAAAGTGGGGGTATAATAAACAATTCAAGATATATTTATCAAACTTCATATACTAATACACACTGCTGAGAGATATTAATGCAACAACTTATTTTGACCTTGACCTCACTTTTTAAAAATATGCGTTTATCTTAATTTTGAATAAACCATTAATTATATTTTTTTTCAAACTTCATATGCTTAGAGTAAATTCACACTGATGTAAGCTTTTCAACAGCAACAACATATTGACCCCAACCTTTCCTTTGACCTCTCTTTTCTTAAAAAAAATGATAAGCTCAATTTCATTAAATCATTCAAGATATTTTTATCAAACATAATATGCTGATATGTATTAGTGAGATCTATTCAGCTGCATCAAAAACTTCATCTTGCACATTCCTGTGACCTTGACCTCCTTCCTCTTTAATTTGTATTTTGCTTTGTTTTAAAGAAATAATTTAAGACATTTTTATGTTTAGCATGCACTTATACATAATTTGGTGAGAACTTATTATCTATATCCAAATTCATTTAGATTTTAGTTTCAATTCTAAACAAAATGTTCAAGATATTTTCATCAAACTTTATACACTAATACAAATTTTCATGCAGCATTAGTGATATACTTTTGGCGGGACATTCATGTCCTATATACATATTTCTAGTTTTTCAAATCATCGCCTCAAACGTTAGGGTCAGGCCACAATTAGGGATCAAAGTTTATGTTCAGGTAATAAAGGAAACACATCTTCAAAATTCTTCTTTTCAAGAACAACAAGAGCATGATTAATATAAAAACATACTCAAGAGGTGTAGATTCAAGTTTGTACAAATCATTACCCAGCGGGTTAGGGAGGGACCATGTTTTTTCCTGTCCCTTTTGCCATCTACATGAAAATTCAAATTTTGAAACCATTTTACACATACGCAAAACAAACCAATCATTTTCAAATTGATCATGTTTTAAAGCTACTGCATAAAATATTAGGGAAGTTCTTGAAAGCAGGATTTTAAACATATCAAATATTTATATAAAAAAAATTCTACCCCCATTTGAAACCCCCGTGCAAAATGAAAATTATGACATCTACATGACATCACCAGCCATCTCTTAATAGATGATTAGGCTACTGAATTAAATATAAGAGTTCATTGAAGACGGGGCTTTTTGCATAATCATTTTTGGACCCCCATTTGACCCTCCCAGGCAAAATTAAATTTCAAAACTTTACTGCACATCTACATGACACCATCATACATCTATTATAAGATGATTAGGCTAATGAGACAAATGTAAGAGGAGTTCAGGGAAGATAGGGCTTTTGTTTAAAAAACCTCATTTTTCTCGACCCTCATTTGACCACCGGGGCAAAATCGAAATTCCGAAATCTTACCGCACATCTACATGACACCATCAACCATCCCCCAAAAGATGATTAGGCTGCTGATTAAAATTTAGAAGGATTTCAGGGAAAACGGGGCTTTTAGCATAAAAAATGTCATTTTTCGACCCCCATTTGACCCCCCGGGGCAAAATCAAAATTCCGAAACCATACTCACATCTACATGACACCACCAACCATCTCCCAAAAGATGATTAGGCCGCTATGTAAAATGTAGGAGGAGTTCAGGGAAGAAAAGTGTGACAGACGGACGGACGGACATGAGTAATAACAATATACCCGATCTTTCTTAAGAAAGTGCAGGTATAATAAACAATTCAAGATATATTTATCAAACTTCATATACTAATACACACTGCTGAGAGATATTAATGCAACAACTTATTTTGACCTTGACCTCACTTTTTAAAAATATGCGTTTATCTAATTTTTGAATAAACTATTAATTATATTTTTATCAAACTTCATATGCTAAGGGTAAATTCACACTGATGTAAGCTTTTCAACAGCAACAACATATTGACCCCAACCTTTCCGTTGACCTCTCTTTTCTTAAAAAAATGTTAATCTTAATTTCATTAAATCATTCAAGATATTTTTATCAAACATAATATGCTGATATGTATTAGTGAGATCTATTCAGCTGCATCAAAAACTTCACCTTGCACATTCCTGTGACATTGACCTCCTTCCTCTTTAATTTGTATTTTGCTTAGTTTTAAAGAAATAATTTAAGACATTTTTATGTTTAGCATGCACTTATACATAATTTGGTGAGAATTTATTATCTATATCGAATTTTTTTTAGATTTTAGTTTCAATTCTAAAGAAACTGTTCAAGATATTTTCATCAAACTTTATACACTAATACAAATTTTCATGCAGCATTAGTAATATACTTTTGGCGGGACATTCATGTCCTATAGACATATTTCTAGTTTTTTAAATCATCACCTCAAACGCTAGGGTCAGGCCAAAATTAGGGATCAAAGTTTTATTTATGAAAAAAAGGAAACACATCATCAAAATTCTTCTTTTCAAGAACAACAAGAGCATGATTATCATAAAAACATACTCAAGAGGTGTAGATTCAAGTTTGTACAAATCATGACCCAGCGGGTAGGGAGGGGCCGTGTTTTTTTCTGTCCCTTTTTGCCATCCACATGAAAATTCAAATTTTGAAACCATTTTACACATACGCAAAACAAACCAATCAGTTTCAAATTGATCATGTTTTAAAGCTATTGCATAGAATATTAGGAAAGTTCTTGAAAGCAGGATGATTAAACATAACAAATATATATAAAAAAAATTCTACCCCCATTTGAACCCCCCGTGCAAAATGAAAATTCTGACATCTACATGACATCACCAACCATCTCTTAATAGATGAATAGGCTACTGAGTTAAATATAAGAGGAGTTCATTGAAGACGGGGCTTTTTGCATAAAAAACATCATTTTCTGGACCCCCATTTGACCCTCCCAGGCAAAATCAAAATTTCAAAACTTTACTGCACATCTACATGACACCATCATACATCTTTTATAAGATGATTAGGCTAATGAGACAAATGTAAGAAGTTCAGGGAAGATAGGGCTTTTGTTTAAAAAACCTCATTTTTGACCCTCATTTGACCACCGGGGCAAAATGAAATTCCGAAATCTTAGACTGCACATCTACATGACACCATCAACCATCCCCAAAAGATGATTAGGCTGCTGACTAAAATTTAGAAGGATTTCAGGGAAAACGGGGCTTTTAGCATAAAAAATGTCATTTTTCGACCCACCAACCATCTCCCAAAAGATGATTAGGCTGCTGAGTCAAATGTAGAAGGAGTTCAGGGAAGACAGTGCTTTTAGCATAAAATATAACATTTGCGTCCCCCATTTGACCCCCGGGGCAAAAACGAAATACCGAAACCATACTGCACATCTACATGACACCACCAACCATCTCCCAAAAGTTGATTAGGCTGCTGAGTAAAATGTAGAAGAAGTTCAGGAAAGACGGAGCTTTTAGCATAAAAAAAAACTCATGCTTCGAGCCCCCATTTGACCCCCCAGGGCAAAATCAAAATTCCAAAATCTTCCTGCACATCTACATGACACCACCAACCATCTCTCAAAAGATGAATAAGCTGCTGAGTAAAATGTAGAAGGAGTTCAAGGGAAGACGGGGCTTTTTCCACATAAAAAAAACTTCATTTTTCGACCCCCATTTGACCCAGGGCAAAAATGAAAATTTCGAAACCTTACTGCACATCTACATGGCACCACCAACCATCTCCGTAAAGATGATTAAGCTACTGTGTAAAATGTAGGAGGAGATAAGGGAAGAAAATGTGACAGACAGACAACGGACGGACGGACATGAGTAACAACAATATACCCGAACTTTCTTAAAAGTACGGGCATAATAAAAATGAAGACAAGATGTGTTTATGAAACACTGATGCCTATGGCAAAGGTTGAAGTTTCTCAAATATATGTAAACTCAAAGGGTTCAAATTGTTGGTATCAGAAGAAGGTCTTGTCACAAGGAATACACATGTGAAATAAGTAATCCCTAGTACTTCCTGTTCAAAAGTTAATTGCCAAGGTTAAAGTATTTTTAAAGTGGTTCAAACTCTAGGATAGAAGGTCAAACATATTAATACCTGTTGACAGTTTACAAAAAATACACATGTTAAGCATGAAAGCCCTAGCACCTACTGATAAAAATTTAGGCCAAGTTTGGTAATTTTCTTGTAAAAATGTGTAAAAATCCTAGGTCAAGCGATCAAGAGGTAAAAATTAATGGTACCCAAATATAAAAGGTCTTGTCACAAGAAATAAACCTATGAAATGTGGAAGCCATGTGTATAGCCTATCCCACTTAAAACTTATGGGCAAGGTTAAAATTTCTGCAGACAAATAGACAGACATAATATAAACACAAGAAACGAAATATGTATAATAAGTCAAATGGTAAAAAATCTTCTATTTAACTGGAATCACAAAATAGATTGTTATTTCAGGGACAGGGTGTGGGTGGGAAACTGACCCCCCACCCTCGAATTTGCTTTGTTATTTAAACAAGACTATATACTGAAGAAAATAAAATATGACTTTGGACATCCTCCCCCTAACTTAAAAAACATTGATCCCACTATCATTGTTTTTATTTTGTTTATTTGTTTTCAGTTTTTTTCTCCTGCTTGTCAGGAAATTGTGGCTGGATTTTTTTTTTTACTAAAATGTGAACCCCCTCCCTACTCCCGAAAAAAAATTCTGGATCGGCACCAGTATTGGCAGTATTGAACGTCACATCGACAACGGGAGATAACTTCACAATATGAAATTCGTCTAGTGTGACATTCGATGATCTTTGACCCTTTTTGAACTTTAACCTAATCGTTTGGGTTTATTTTTCCCCCACTATACTTAAACGTGTACTTACCGACTGTCATAGGTCCTGTCAACTTCATAAAAAATAATCCAATTATAACACAAAATGAATTAATCCAATGCACTCCGAGACTGCAGCATGTGCTAATGCTATCCCATTCAGCAAACCTTCGTCGATTCAGTCATCTTATCAGATGAAGTGGGAATGGCGAGGTGTGCCGAATGGTGTTTAATCTAAAAGTATGATAATGGGTGACGCAACCTAATGTGATGTAGATATTGTCCTAAAGGTGTTTACATGTTAACATGTAGAGTACAAGAACAAATTTTAAATCTATTCATAACAAACGATGTTTTAACAAAACTTTTCCATCTAGCCTATTCCAAAAAAAGTATGTGCTGTGTGATTGTGGTGTCAGAGGGGATTAGTAAATTTAGAAGGTCCTATTATGAGCAAAACAGTTATCAAAATCTAATTTACATCATTAATTAAAGTCAAACCGGTAATGAATTAAGCACGTAAAATAAATATAAGACGTTCTGAGTCATAGGTCACAGGGTCACAGGGTCTGAGAATGTCATACTCAATTTGACGAATACATGTAAATTATAGAATTATTTTGACTTTTTTCTCGGAAAGCCGCCCAATATGTAGGAGTGTGTATTTAGACGCAAACACCTTAGTGCGGGTATAACTGTCTCATGACAACATCTATTTTTTTTTAAATTTGATTTTTCATATTTTCAAAATTATTATTTATAACAGATATCCATTTAATTTTTTCAGTGTTAAAGTTAATCTAAATTATTTAATGACGAAATTAATGTTTAAATAACGACGTTAGGATACTGATGATAATTACTTAATTTGAATTGAACAGTAGATTTTTCGTGCAAGGGTGGGTCATTTTTCCTTTGGACTTAGCATCGGGTAGGAAGGGTTCTGGACTTCGTACATCTGTTAGGTAGGCACTATTTTTATTGAGACTCATACGTATAAGGTCTTAGTACATCAGCTTTCTAAGTTCCTGTCCTTTGAAAAAAAAGACTGCAATAAGTGAACCAAATTTATGTTTCTAACCGAAATTCAATTAGAGAAAGTTTTTAAGTCAAGCTGGTGAATTTTTCATGTAGGTTCGTTCCATTTCTACAATGATCTGTCGTTTTTGATTGATATTACTTTCATGACAAAATTGTAAAACTTTATTTCCGATCAGCCTATACAGCTGTAGTTTTTTTTTTAAATTGGACTATTTTGATACATGTAACAAATAACATTGGGACCTGACATCTGTTCTGGTTTGTACAATAAAAAATATATCATTGTAAATAGATCTATGGTACATATATCATTGTCATATAATCCTGATGGTACACGTGTAGCACAGCTCTGTAGTGCTCAGATTTTTTGTCGCTCCCCTCCCCACATGGAAAACCTTATCTACAGACCTACTATGAAGCATTTGGATCGGATCCAAATAATCAATCCAAATGAATCATTTAGATGGTATTTGGATTGCTTTATATCAGATTATTTTGAGAGCCTTGATGTTCAAACTTCAAAGCTAATTGCTGTGAAAACTTGCTCTTTTCAAAAGCTTGAACTAGTCGGTGAATGAAGTTTTTAATTCAACTTGGTCCCACCCAATCACTGTGTGTTCTCCTACTTTTTAAAATGCTTGTGTCATATAATCAATGCTTAGTTTGTATATAAAAGTATATGTAGAAGGGAGAAATTAGGATCTGCCAAATGATATACTAAATACGATTTGAATATGCAGATTTAAAAGCGACATTTGCCAATAAATGACATGTTGTAATTCGAATAGGGCGAATTATTTTACGGGCAAGTTGTATCAGGAGCGAATTCTCTGGCATTCTTGTGCTTGCATAGCCTGATGTTTGCCCATGACATCCGGTTTAACCTCGCTTATATATTTTCTGCGTGGACCTCAGGGATAAATCTAATCTTTTATAAGTATAACTATCGCCTTATTTTGGAATTCGACATATTCGGAATTACCACAGGTATACACTGTTTCTGTCTGTCTGTTCCAAAAGCCCGGCCTGGATACACGTTTTTTCAGTTACTTTTACCATCCAAATTAACCGCTTTAGCTGGATAACAGAAGTCACTCCTACGCCGGAGTTAGCGGTGTTGTTGATGATGCTCTCATAAGAAAAGGATGTCACTTTGTTGCGATAGGGCACAAACTAGGAAATCACGAAGAAATTGAATGGAGAATTTCATTTGCTTACGCAGAACAACAACTTGTGTACCCTATGAAGCATTGTCAATTTCTCAACTACGGTATATCTCAAACTAATTCTTAAAGAAATTATTACGGAAAATGTAGCAAAAGACCTACTTTCCTCTTATCACATGAAAACAGCTGTATTTTGGGTGATTAGCAAAACTTGATACCTAATTGGTACCCTGAAATCTTCTGGAATGCTTTTGGGTGTGCTTCAAACTTCTTCTTAAATGGGTGTATGAAGGCGTGTGTCCTAATTTTTCATCCCAGAAAACAACACGTTTTTAAATAATTAGTTAAGTTGGTAAATCTCAAAGAGAGCTATTCTTTGAGTTGCATGGACTGTATGAGAAAGATATAGCATTGCTGCAACAGACTTACCCTGTCAGATCCTTTATTATAGATTTTCTCTGTGGTCCTAGACAATGTATCTCTTATGATCTGCATAGTGAGGACTGGGAGACTGAGTTTTATTCAGACCTATTTAGAGAGATAATAATAACAATGCAATATTTTCAGAAATCATCAACAGCTGTTTGCACCTCCTGCGATCAATGGAATATATGATGAATTTACATCAAAAAACTATAACCAAATTCTCATGGCACAGAAACTCACAGTCACCATTCTCCAAAGCATTTTTTTGTTAGACAGCAGATGCACTAATATAATTAAAAACAATAAAATGTACCAAGCTGACAAAATATCATGTTTTATGTTGACATTAGCTGCAAAATTTTAGTTAGTCTCTGATCAATTGTACATTCTGATGTATTTATACAAGGCCTTTAGACACAAAAAAACAAGAAAGATCCTAGAGATAGCAAATATGAATTTCAGGACCCATATTTGATGTATATGAATAACACTGATGTTATATATACTGCAGAAGTTTGGGGGGACAGTCTTGTCTGACACCAACATGGGAGAGCTGTGGGACATTAGGATTATACAAATATCCACTATTTTGATGATTAAAACATAGGTCAAATGGTCAACTCGTGCTAGAACTCTTATGTTACAGACAATTACATGAACAAATTGCGGCTGTAGCGATTTATGATTTAAAGAATATAGTTGGAAAGGGAGATTTTATTTGCCCCTGTAGTAGAGACGTATGTTGGCAGATCTTAGGAATTTAAAAGCTCCAGGGAGATCTTTGGGCTGCCCTGGATTCATATGTCGAAGCAGTGATACAGTTTCCTTCCATAACCTAGAAATCCGGACCCTCAATAAATGAATCATGTAAAGAACTACAATTGTCCTAAGAATGACTACATTTTTTTCTCACTGGGACAGCATGGCATTGCAGATAAAACAAAACATGCCAGTATCAATCCAATTTTAAATGTTAAGTGCATTTGTCATTCTAACTAAAGAATTGAAGAACTAAAAGACATGAAAAAGAGCGAAAACCCTAACTTTATCGTCCATTAATAAAAATACGACATTTACGACAGGTATGTGTATTGACTTTAAATGTACCATTTTGATAAATAGATACATACGATCACCAATAGATGTAAATTAGTATCCTTGTCATCTCTAACCTTGATTTAAATAAAGTCCACAACAATAAAATATTTCACATGCATTTTGTAAGGATTTGTAAGGACTTTTTCACAAAAGAGCGCACTAAGAACTTCAACTCTTCAATAGTGGAAATAGAACGTATTTATATGTATTGCCATGATTTCATTTGGTAAAATATGATTAAGGTACAACTGATTAAATTTAATGTCACAATTTAAGGTCAATTAAATAGTACCATTGCTCATTAAGATGCACACTGATTCCCAATCCCTCTGTGATTTTGAGTCTGACTATATGATAACTTCTCCAAAATATACTTCTCAAAATCCTTAAGCATGGCACATCATTTCTCTGAATAAGCCTATATTCTTTGCGATTTGTTTTGCTTTTGTTTTTTGTATAGCAGCTAAATGCAACAAAAACTATGAAACAATATCAAAATCAAACAATGTTATCAAATACAATAAATACTACAACTGCAATCATAGGCATTTACTCAGATAATGCTATGATAAATGTGGTTGCCTAAGTGTTCCCGCATGAATTTCAATTGAGGATCTAAATTGTGCAAGTGTTAATCACTTTTTTTATTCATGGAAATTTTATTAATTAATTTTTGGTCACATACAAGAAAAAATCAAAATGTTGTTCATATAGTCCGGTTCAAAAATAATTTTATTTCTTCTTTTTACAAAAACTAACGTCTTAATGTAAGGCAAACATTTAATTCTTGTTTTACCAAAAAGACATTTCTTGGCTGTAAAGCTGTTAAATCAAATAAGTTTTGTAAAGTAACGTAACACCAAATACCATATTTTATAAGCATCCAAATATGTAAAAGCCATAAAAAAGGAATTAAAACACGTGATCATAAATAATCAAATAATAATTAATAATTATAATTATAAATATCAATGTCAATAAATGATATTCTTCCTTTTAGCCAAAACTATCCGAATATAAATTCCAAGTCTGCAAAAGATTACCTTCTTAAGTTACTGCAACAAAGTCTTCGAAGTTCATTTCGAAATTTTAAGTCATAAAACCAGTAAATATAGGGATTAGCAATGTGATTCAAAAGATTAAAACGGAGACAGAAGAAGTAAATACTTCTAATGTATCCTTTACGTTCCTCCGTGCTTGCAAAACTGTGGATTTGAGTCACCAGTGAAGTCAGGTACGAAACTACGTAAACAATTATGATAACCAGAAACATAGCACTCATATTTTTTCTTGCTTTTTGTTCCGGACTTTCGTTCATTTTAGAGTCTTTGTGAGCTTTTTCATTAGTCTCCTGTATAGGTTTTATTGTATTTTCTTCATCATCAATCCTTTGTGTTTCTTGAGTTTCCATATTGCTGTCTGGAACAGCTTTTGCTCGATTTAGTCTAGCTGGTGAAATTCTTTCATAAATTGTTTTTGTCACAGGAATGTAAAGTATAAATGTAATGAAAATATTTATAAAAGAAAGAAGAAGCAAAAATCCTAAATATGGTATCATAACATTAGAACTATCGGTACCATCGTCTATATGACAAAAGGAAAGACTATAATTACCAGTGGTATTAAGTGATCTGAGTTTATATATTCCATTGAATTTCAAAATTGGAGAGGAATATGCGACTGAAATCAGAAATATGAACAAAACGACGATTCTACACACTTTTTGGGTCATCTGTTGACCAAATGGACGGCAAATTAATAAATATCGCTGCAATGCAACAGCAAGGATGAGATGAGCTGAAAATCCCCCGGTTAACACAATAAAAAATGACATCGTTTTACACAAAATTACGCTTGGGTAGATGTACCTCATGGTGTTGTCCAAATGAAACTGAGTTACATTCGACCCGGATCCGACCAGATCTACCACGGCAAGAACAGGTGTAAAATATCTGGATCCGCTCCTGTTTTCGACAGATTTAGTGTACATCAGAATAACAAGACAATTCCCAAATATACCGAAGGTAGCCGTAATCAGTTGTGGAATGGTGTTTGGGAGAAGCTATGTGGAATATTCCTCAGTCATATTCTGTGCATCGACCATCTCTGATTTTTGCAGCATAGAAAATCTTAACTGTTTATCTATGGAACCTTGGAATAAAATGATGCTTAATATAATATATAGGAATTTTCAAACAATGAGAGTTCCTTTCTGAAAAGAATTTCCAGGTTTCCTTTTAATACAGGGACATATGTGGCTAGTCCTTGTACTATTTTAAAATAAACAATATTGCCATAATTATAATTTCATATAAAAAGATATATATGTATATTTTTAAAATATACTTTCACACAAGTTTCATTTCCTGTTTTACGTTTGTCAGACGAGAAAAAGTTCTGAGTTTACCCATACTTCCTCATTTTCAAATTTACCAACAAAAGAATAGATACTGTTAAAATAAATAAGAATTTTTATTTTCAATCTCATATTACCAATGCCAATGTCAAATTGCATCAAAATGACTCTACCGTGACGTGCATCATCCCGTACCAACTCTAGCACCTCTGACGTTAGTTTTTCCGTGATAACAGCTGGTCGTCCAGCTCCTCTGCTTTCACAATGTTAAAATAGATTTTCGATAAACGCTTATGCTAACAATAGACAAGAACTCTGGAAACTTTTCTCCCACTTTTCGTTTTTCTCAGCAGGTCAGTGGTCTAGATGAGGGTTCTCCCGAGCTCCATGCAAAACTTTATGGACGCCCAATGTTCCGACTTTATGTCAAAATTCATTTTGTAGATGCAACCAGATTTCTAGTTCTGGATGATCTTTCATTTGTAATTCCAGTATTCAAATTTGCATAAAATGACGTCACAATGAAATTGAAAAACAACGTATTCAATTAATTTAATTGTCAGTCATATTCTGGGCACACTTGTGGTTTGTTTGTAGTACTCAGATTCCTAAAATATCTAATTTTTTTGACTGCGCCGGGTACCCCTAGCATTGTGTATTAATGTGCTACTATTTTATTTAAACATATATCTCTGATATGTTTCTTGCTTATCCTTATAAATGATGTTTATTAAGTATCCATACTGATTTTAATCAAATTAGGACCATGAAAAAGGACAATAAACAGAGTGTCTCAATAACATCCGAACAGCGCTCACAGAACCACAAGAACCAGATTTCGTAAAAAAAATATCGACAGTTTCTTTTTTTCTCGTAATATTTTGGTATATATTAAATGAACCAGACCATCTTCAAGTACTCTAAAGCTTCTAATAATCAGATGTAATATTGTGGAAGGAATTAGCTATTCAGTAAGTTTTTTTTCTGACAAAATCTGTGCTTTGACCACATAAAGTAAAATCAGAAAAAAAGAAAACAAACTAAATTGTCTTGAACCTTGATTTTCAAGAATGGAAATAAAATTTAACACAAAGATGCACATTGTATATAAAAAAAAACTTTTGAAAATTCAATTTATTTCCTACCCGTTAAAAAAAAGAAAACGCACTGAAAATTCCGTTTCCGATCTAGACACGGAAATATTGGGTTCTAATCGGTTTCCATTTCTTAACCATATAATTAAGACTTGCATAGCATCAGTTCTTGCCACAATTTATAGGTGACCATATATCTATGACATTCAATGGTAAGACCAGTTTTCCAAGTCTTAGATCTCTAAGCATTAATAGGTTTTCCATTCATATTCTGGAAATAATGCTCAGGTCTTGTTCGTCAGGTTTTCAAAGAAAAACTTCTAGTTGAATAAACAAGAATATCAGCAGTCTCGTTTAAAGGCATCACTTCGTAAGTTCTATGGTCGATACAAATACCTTGCATTGTCATCAAATACAATTTATCATTGAATCGAATGCTGACTGACGTTTTTCCCAATTTTATGTTTAAATGCCCCCAAAATATACCTGATTCAAGATCAATAATTTACCGCCTGTCAATCATTAAAAAAACAATAGCTTCTGATTTGATTGACAGATCAGCTACCTGTGCTACCTGATAATCTGAGTTTGCATGTTTTGAAGACAATTGCCTTGCCGCATGCCAATCTCTCTCATGTACCCACCGTGTATTCAGGTGGGTTAGAAAACTCCAATATGTTTGAATTTTATTTCAAAAAATGTTTAAAAGTAGATTATTAAAACATTGACATCATCACTTCTTTTTTATCTTCACTGCTTGTTACTTGTGTTATTTCGTCCACGATACCTGTAGAAAAAAGACCGTCCACAGAAAACGGCTCTATTTGCCGTAATTGAAAGTCCGACAATTTAAAATTATTTTTTAAGAAATGGGATAGTTCTATAAAAAATATTCAGCACTAATTAAAAGGCATAGTTTACAAACAATATTTTATTTTGTACAATGGCTACAATCTGCATTCTGCAGGATGTTGTACAGAAGTTTATGTTAGAATTAATGCTTGAATGTCCTCTAACATCTGTCTATATTTGTAATGAAAAGGTGATTCAGAAAATAATTAAATTTTTTTAAAATGAAAAGAAATCATTCCAACAATAAAATTTGTTAATACATGAACGATCAAAAATATTGAATATTTTGGACATTGTTAGCCAGAAAATAATAAAAAAAAAAAACCAATATTCCGATTACGGTAAATGTTCACATGCACAACAGATAAATGGATTATATTTTTTACCTGGTATTTTAATATTCAGACTTTTTAATCATGGTCATCTCTTTTATTGAAGATTAAAAACAAATAAATATAATAATTGTTTTGTACTTTTTACTCATGATTTTTTTCTTCAATTTAACGAATATATTTTATAAAATGATATATCTTTGTATTTTTTCCCCTTCAAAACATTACCATGAATGAGTTTAGTTTACAAATAAATTTCATACTAAAATAATTATTTTATGTAGTTTCACTCACAACTACACACAAACTCGTAAAATTGACCCTGATTACCAAACACAGACTTCCTGTGTAATGCTACGTGTATAGCTAGGGATTTTTGACATCTTGGGTATTGGGGATCTCCAGGTAAATAACACCACTGTTACTTCGACCACCCCCCCCCCCCCCCCTCAGGTAACCATACGGTAAAAAAATTGGGTCTTTAATGTTTATACAAATTTGAAATTTATTTCTTGCTTTATGAAATTAAAACCATTGCGATTGATACTTTTTGAGAAATTGTGAAATTTTAACACCGTGGAATTAAAACGACTTACAGTATATAATATAGTACCCTGGTGGAAATACATAAAATTAAGTACTATATAATATATTAATTGTTTCATTTGATGACCACATTATTACTTCAAGCAAAAATGGAGTAAGCATTTCTTTCAGGTACATGCAATAGTATGGTATTGATTAAACATGTCAAACATTTTATTTTGTGTGTCTGAGATATTTGTGTAATTTTCATTTCACTCTGTTATCAATCAAAATGAAATCAAAAGCTTAAATTGACCCCATTTGTTGACATTAAAGGACATTCGGTATTTTGTCCTGAATTTGACCATTCAATTTGTTTCTCGTTTCTTGTTTCGTGTTTCACACATACACGATTAAGTTTTCCCATTTAACAAAATATACTTATAGACACTGTAACAATACTGTGTGGCAATCAAAAATTTCTTAGGCCTCTGTAACCCAAGTATTATTTGCATCATTTTCCCCCCAAATTCAGTTTCAAATTTTAATCAATTAATTTTGGTGACCTAATGAAAATCATGTATAATTATGTAGCAAAATTAATGATTCACTGCAATAACTGTTTGTGTGCTAAAGGTCATAGAACTCAGAGATATTTATTGCAGGCCAATAAAACCTGGTTTACCATATTTACAGTAATGACATTTCTATTAAACTGTAAGTAAATATCAATTTTGAAATGGCTGCTAACATTTTTAAATCATCTAAGCTTTAACTTAAACATGTTAAAGTGGCAAGCATAATTCTTTTCTGCTTCTTTTAAAGCCCTAGCAAAACATGTATACTAAATTAACTGTTAAACAAAAAATCCATTCTCTTGATGACATTAAAAAAATCTTTATTTTCATGGATTTAATTTAACAAGAAAAAAAAAACTTCAATGATTTCAACAATGTATTTTTCTGGTATTACAGAGCTTAAGGGGTACTTTAAAGACTTGACATGTTACCTAATTAGGGAAATTAATAATAGATAGCATTGGCAATATTGAAATGCAAAACTGTTAGTCAATAAGTTGAAAATTTGTCGCTTATATCCAAATATACAAATACAGAAATTCTTCACGCAAGATGAATTCCAAATCAGTCTGAAATCTTATCAACAAAATGTTGAAGAGCACTGTTACTTTGTGTCCACCATTCTTTTATCAACTGTCATTTCTCTGTAAGACCGGAGGAAATTCTTTGACTTGTCCAAGACATTATTATTATATTACTGTATAAGTAAAGTGATCAGCTTCTATCCTGTAAAAGATTTTAGTATTTTGAAACAGATACATGTCATTGTGTATATAAATTTATATTTATAAATAAAATTAAGAATGCTAAAATTACTACATTTATTTGATTTTCCTTTTAAAATTAAAATTGTATTCATTATGTGATCCAAGTAGTTAAATGATATTGTTAAGTCAATGTATCAGGACTGATAATTCAAAAACCTTGTAGTAAACCACCATGGTAAAATTACTGAACTAAAACAAATAGCATACAGTACAGGCAAATATATGTCAAAGTCCCCGCCGCGGTATAATCACAACGCGGTATTTGACTTGGTAAATCTAGGTAAACCGCGTTCCCTAGCTGACAAATTTCTAAATATTTACCTGTCCCCGCCGCGGTTAAATCATCGATATATTACTGACAATTAGTATCGTAAACAAAAGTACTACATTGCTGAAATGTAATTTGCGAATTTTCCCTTAACAAAAAAAAACAAACAAACAAACAAACAAACAAACAAAAAAAACTGTGTATTTATTAATAAATTTTGCTATGAATAGAATTTAAACTAAGAAAAAATAAGTTTTTTTTGTTTCTAAAATTATATATCAATCTTTGAAATTGAATAGAAAATTTTATTAAATTGTTACGTCTTTGCAATTGGTTAATTATTTTGTGTTATTAAGAATCTTGTCAAGAAACAAAATTAAAAATAGAAATTTTAATTAGTTTTTTTTTAATCTTCAATTATATGCAAACGGTAATAAATGTTGAACAGATTTTTTAAGTTTTAAAAACGATTTTCAGCATTCATTTGAAAAAAAAAGATGTACATCTTTTAAAAAATGTACATCTTCATATTGTTTATTAATTAATTTCGATTTATTGTATATAAAATATATAGGCTTTTTCTTAATGTCAAATTATTAAAACATCCGATGACGAGCATTTGCAGTTACATGTAGTGGACACAATTTACATTTTCTTTATTCAAGATATCAAGGAAAAGTTCTTTCTTCTTTATTTCTCATCGTTTATGTTTTTGCCATAATGGTAGACATAATTTAATTAATTAATTTTCTTTAATGTATTTCCCTCTTGGAGAAAATGGAATAATCACGATTATATAAATGTGCAGGCATTTTTCTGCAATTGTCAAATGACCGGAAAGCATTCGATGACGAGAGTTAACTTTGAGCACGTGAACTTTATACAAGAGATTGTTGAAAAAATATCGTTTTTCACCTTCACATTAACATGTTTTACCTTTTAATACAATGCATATTCTTTTTAATTTTAATATTTCTCGATTTTCGTGTTCAATAGATAAGATAGGATGTGCAGGTGTAATGATAAACTTCACAGACGAAATTATAGTTTATATTAATAAATATTCAATGCAAAAATTCATATATTTTGTTTTCTTTTACAAATTCTGTTTCTTAAAAAATTCAATATTACCGCGATCATTTCCTGTGTATAGGGATTAAAGCAGTGCCTGAGCAAAAATAAGATATGCCCTGGGGGTTTCACACCTGTCTTATAGTATACCTTGGGTAACGCTTGCTGAATGTGCACGTCGTTGTAACTAGACATTCAACAACACATTTGATTATTGTTTCATTATTATTTCATCGATATCATTTTCAGATGCGATATTAGCCTTGGAATTACTGTGTAAAATTATTGTTGCTTTTTTTTAAACGGAGTGTATAAAAAGAATAAAAGTAAAAAAAAAACTTTTAAAACAAATTAATGAAGTATTTGATATCAATTAAATCAAATAATGATCCATTACTATGTTATTTCGTGTCTGTTTATATCTGTACCAGTTAGAAGATTGAAAGAGAGAGAGAGAGGTGATAGAGAGAAGAAAAATATCACAGTATTAAGGCACGTGCATGGTCGTTTTTACGCCCATTTTATAAGTATATAAAATTATTGAGTTTAGCGAATAAAAAAACCGCTGATTTATCAGTTTATTGACCATTTGTCGAATTTTTCTAAGTTTTATTGTTATTTATCGAGAGACTTGTTTATGATCCAATTTCTTCTTTCGTTTAACATATGTACATGACATGTAATTTGAATTACTTCCCTTTTTGTCGCCAGGGGCTCGTAACATAAAGGCTACTTAAGTCTAAGACCCATCGTCTCAAGCCACGGTCCAGTCCCAAAGCAAATAGCTCTCTCCTACCCGTGGCTGCAAGATCACAAAAAGTGTCGTAATCTTGAATATTTACGCCTCTCTATTGTGACGTCATATATATACTGGCAAGTTTTGTTTCCATCGCAATTGAAATCAACAACTGACGTCAACAGTATACAAGAAATATTTCCTTTACTGCGATTGGATATTGAAAGGTCGCAAAAGTTCATCTTCCGACTATGCTTTACTCGCATTGGTCAAAATCTTAAAGAGCTACGAAGAATTCTCTCCTAGTATCAAATTAGAAGTAGAGTGGTATTATTTTGGCCGTGGTTTGCGACGATTTTAAGACCGTCATTTAAAGGACTAAAAAATGTTTTGACCGTAACTAGAAGCGTACTAAGATTTGGCAATCTTAGCAAAACTTAGGCGGCCTGTAGAGGTGACTTAAGTATATCTTAACTTTCTTGTATATATAATTAGAATTATTTAATGTTGACTTTCGATGTTAAAACATTCCTTTATTCATTTTATGCATTAAAGAAAATAATTATATCTATTTGACGCTGATTTAAGAATTTTATTTTTTCGTGGGGGGGGGGGGGTCACTGATTCCAATATCACTCGCAACACAAATACATGTAAATATACAAAAATTTAATTTTAGGGATACGTCTGAAATTAGTGGGACCTCGGTTATAGAAATAAATTGAACACAGTAATAAACCATGGATCTGTATCTTCACTTTGAAAATATGAGTTGAAGTAATTTGTTAAAAACAGAAATGAAAGAGGATGATGACAGTAAGAGTAATATTATAAAAAGTATCTGTAAAGTAAAATAAATGTAGAAAGCGGCAAGTGCGGATTTAGACAGGGCTCACTACAGTTCTACAGAGAGAGAGAGAGAGAGAGAGAAATTGCTGATAAGTGGAGAAATACGAAAAAATATCCCGATTTTTTTAATCCTTGATTAACTTGCAAATGAGTATATCATAAACCTTCTGCAGTTTTTGCTTCTGACACGCATGGCCTGATACATAGCGGGGATTCAAAATGTATTGAAGTTTTTAGAGTTTCAATTTCAAGTGGACAGGCGGTCGATTATCTTTTCTTGTCTGCGATAATAACAGGGTAAGTGAACATTTGTCAAAACAAAAGAGTTACAACAGGTAAACTGAAAACATCTCAGGTGTTAAAACAATTGTCGTGAACATTTACAATGAACCACAAATCGCCACTTTGTGACCGTGCGGTATTTGTTTTCAAACATTCCGAATAATTTAAAACATAATTATAATTTTAATAAGAAATCTAATCTAACATATCTTAAACCGATAGATAAGGACGTCAATTTTAATATGTAATTAATTAAAACCCTAACTGAATCACTTTTAGCAATATATCTATATAAAATCAAAAACCATAGGTTGAATCATATGAAATATTTTTAACATAAGTTTGACTTAGCTAAGACCTACCTAAGTTCGTTTTATGTTACGGTTTAAGACATACTTAAGTAGTACTTAGTCAGGTCCTAAGATTGTGCCTAAACCGTACTTACGACCCTACTTAAGTCAAAAACTTAGCAAGCTTTATGTTACGAGCCCCTGATTACAACGACAGATTTTGGTGGTAAGATAAAATGTATTTTTGCTATAAAATTTGATTAAGAAAAACACAGTATATTAAAATTGTCGAATTCTTGAAAATATTTATTTGAAACAAAAAATTTAAAAAGGATTCTGTCTGCAACATTTCAAAAACATTCTTTCTTTCTTGCATTTCAATTCTTGTGCTACACATTAAAAAAAAAACGGCTTCGTTTTACAATGTCGTAGGAAAACGCATACAGGTAATACACTCAGGTAACATCCTGTGTATATAGGTAGTATGTACACTAGACAGCGTCGTTCCCTCGGGGCTTCTCATCCGCTTCGAGTAAGCTCCACTCCACACCAAACTTACCTGAGGAAAACCGAACGGTTACGCAGAAAACTTGAAGCATGGCAACTTGCTGATTAAAATAAGTTAATTTCTGTGTTGTGTGTTCAAATATTTTAAGGGCCCATATTTGTGTTTGTGTTTTATTTGAACCGGAGAAATCTGAAATTTGTTTATGTTCATAAACATGATTTTAGTAATTTTCGAAAAGAGCAGAAAATAGAAATACATTCAAATACTAGCTATGATATTATTAATATTCTGAATAGAAATACCTGTGATTATTTTATTAACAAGAACCCCCCCCCCCAAAAAAAGGTCGATATTTAGTTCATAGTGTTACAGTGTAGCGCATAATAATGGAGCAACGGTATTCCTACACTTACGCGTGTTTTGTTAAAATTCAATTGTAATTATGTATAATTATGTATCACTATCTATCATCGTTTTTCATGCTATTATTTATAACAGACATGTATACAGAAGTAACGGTACTTTTCTAAATGAAACCAAATGACTGATATAATCTCGCAGATAAATAAACACATAGCTACATACAGTACAGGCAACGCGGATCCCGTATTTCCCGCGTCCCCGCCGCGGTATAATCACAACGCGGTATTTGGCCAGGTAGACAGGTAAACCGCGTTCCCTCCGCGGGAAATTCATCACTTACCTGTCCCCGCCGCGGTTAAATCATCGATCAATTACTGACAATTAGTATCGTAAACAAACGGGAGTTATCTCCCCGAATTGTAATTTGCGAATTTTCCCTGTAACAAAAAAAAACAAAAAAAACAAACAAACAAACAAAAAAAAAACGTGTATTTATTAATAAATTTTGCTATGAATAGAATTTAAACTAAGAAAAAATAAGTTTATTTTTGTTTCTAAAATTATATATCAATCTTTGAAATTGAATAGAAAATTTTATTAAATTGTTACGTCTTTGCAATTGGTTAATTATTTTGTGTTATTAAGAATCTATCAAGAAACAAAATTAAATACTAGAAATTTTAATTAGTTTTTTTTTAATCTTCATATTATATGCAAACGGTAATAAATGTTGAACTCAGACTGTTTAAGTTTCGATGAACGATTTTCAGCATTCATTTGAAAAAAAAAGATGTACATCTTTTAAAAAATGTACATCCTCATATTGTTTATTAATTAATTTCGATTTATTGTATATAAAATGTACAGGCTTTTTCTTAAAGTGTCAAATTACCGGAAAACATCCGATGACGAGCATTTGCAGTTACATGTAGTGGGCACGTGAACTTAAATTTTCTTTATTCAAGATATCAAGGAAAAGTTCTATTCTTCTTTATTTCTCATCGTTTATGTTCTGTTCCCAAATTAAGTTAATTTAATTAATTAATTTTCTTTAATGTATTTCCCTCTTTTATATAAATGTGCAGGCATTTTTCTCAAATTGTCAAATGACCGGAAAGCATTCGATGACGAGAGTTAACTTTGAGCACGTGAACTTTATACAAGAGATCAAGAAAAAATATCGTTTTTCACCTTCACATTAACATGTTTTACCTTTTAATACAATGTCTTTCTTTTTAATTTTAATATTTCTCGATTTTCGTGTTCAATAGATAAGATAGGATGTGCAGGTGTAATGATAAACTTCACAGACGAAATTATAGTTTATATTAATAAATATTCAATGCAAAAATTCATATATTTTGTTTTCTTTGACAAATTCTGTTTCTTTGTGTATTAAGTATTAGCCGCGATCATTTCCTGTGTATAGGGATTAGCAGTGCCTGAGCAGGAAACGATATGCCCTGGGGGTTTCACACCTGTCTTATAGTATACCTTGGGTAACGCTTGCTGAATGTGCACGTCGTTGTCTAGCCATTCAACAACACATTTGATTCATTGTTTCATTATTATTTCATCGATATCATTTTCAGATGCGATATTAGCCTTGGAATTTGTGTAAAATTATTGTTGCTTTTTTTTAAACGGAGTGTATAAAAAGAATAAAAGTAAAAAAAAAACTTTTAAAACAAATTAATGAAGTATTTGATATCAATTAAATCAAATAATGATCCATTACTATGTTATTTCGTGTCTGTTTATATCTGTACCAGTTAGAAGATTGAAAGAGAGAGAGAGGAGATAGAGAGAAGAAAAATATCACAGTATTAAGGCACGTGCATGGTCGTTTTTCCTCCCTTTTGATCAGTATATCAATTTCTTGAGTTTAGCGAATAAAACTACCGCTGATTTATCAGTTTATTGACCATTTGTCGAATTTGTCTAAGTTTTATTGTTATTTATCGAGAGACTTGTTTATGATCCACTTTCTTCTTTCATTTAGCATATGTACATGACATGTAATTTGAATTACTTCCCTTTTTGTCGCCAGGGGCTCGTAACATAAAGGCTACTTAAGTCTAAGACCCATCGTCTCAAGCCACGGTCCGGAGTCCGCATATAGCTCTCTCCTACCCGTGGCTGCTTGATCACAAAAAGTGTCGTAATCTTGAATATTTACGCCTCTCTATTGTGACGTCATATTCAGTCAGTGGCAAGTTTTGTTTCCATCGCAATTGAAATCAACAACTGACGTCAACAGTATACAAGAAATATTTCCTTTACTGCGATTGGATATTGAAAGGTCGCGATAAAGTTCATCTTCCGACTATGCTTTACTCGCATTGGTCAAAATCTTATTGAGCTACGAAGAATTCTCTCCTCGTTCAACCACGGCCAGAATGGGAGAGGATCGTACATTTTGGCCGTGGTTTGCGACGATGTCTAAGACCGTGCTTAAGTAGGACTTAAGTACAGTCTAAAACTTAAGACCGTAACTAGAAGCGTACTAAGATTTGGCAATCTTAGCAAAACTTAGGCGGCCTGTAGAGGTGACTTAAGTATATCTTAACTTTCTTGTATATATAATTAGAATTATTTAATGTTGACTTTCGATGTTAAAACATTCCTTTATTCATTTTATGCATTAAAGAAAATAATTATATCTATTTGACGCTGATTTAAGAATTTTATTTTTTCGTGGGGGGGGGGGGGGGGTCACTGATTCCAATATCACTCGCAACACAAATACATGTAAATATACAAAAATTTAATTTTAGGGATACGTCTGAAATTAGTGGGACCTCGGTTATAGAAATAAATTGAACACAGTAATAAACCATGGATCTGTATCTTCACTTTGAAAATATGAGTTGAAGTAATTTGTTAAAAACAGAAATGAAAGAGGATGATGACAGTAAGAGTAATATTATAAAAAGTATCTGTAAAGTAAAATAAATGTAGAAAGCGGCAAGTGCGGATTTAGACAGGGCTCACTACAGTTCTACAGAGAGAGAGAGAGAGAGAGAAATTGCTGATAAGTGGAGAAATACGAAAAAATATCCCGATTTTTTTAATCCTTGATTAACTTGCAAATGAGTATATCATAAACCTTCTGCAGTTTTTGCTTCTGACACGCATGGCCTGATACATAGCGGGGATTCAAAATGTATTGAACATTTTAGACTTTCAATTTCAAGTAGATAGGCGGTCGATTATCTTTTCTTGTCTGCGATAATAACAGGGTAAGTGAACATTTGTCAAAACAAAAGAATTACAAAAGGTAAACTGAAAACACCGCAGGTGATAAAACAATTGTCGTGAACATTTACAATGAACCATAAATCGCCACTTTCTGACCGTGCGGTAATTGTTTTCAAACATTCCGAATAATTTAAAACATAATTATAATTTTAATAAGAAATCTAATCTAACATATCTTAAACCGATAGATAAGGACGTCAATTTTAATATGTAATTAATTAAAACCCTAACTGAATCACTTTTAGCAATATATCTATATAAAATCAAAAACCATAGGTTGAATCATATGAAATATTTTTAACATAAGTTTGACTTAGCTAAGACCTACCTAAGTTCGTTTTATGTTACGGTTTAAGACATACTTAAGTAGTACTTAGTCAGGTCCTAAGATTGTGCCTAAACCGTACTTACGACCCTACTTA
>NW_026929454.1:342500-402048 GCF_032062105.1 Saccostrea cuccullata | reverse complement strand
AACGCTAATTTTTAAACTGGCACTATTTGCGTGGTCAATGAAAATGTATCAATCTCCTTGGCGACTGAGAGCATGTCTTACTTTCGCATTTTCAGTTACATTTGCACGTAGCACATATCCTTTTTTTTTAAAGAAACACTTGGCTAATCGCACATGCATCCCATAATTATTATATTCAATTTCCTACATCAAATATCACAGTAAAAAGGGATATTTCCTATTTTTAAGAAATTTGACCGGTACTTTAATACGAAACTATTAAAGTGAGTGACTATTAAAGTAAGTGACTCTAACAACTGAATTTAGATCGGGTTCAATATTTTGAGATTCAGAATGGTGCCTTTATGTCAAGTAAAAGGTAAAAAATTGAAAAGACTCGCCTACACGACCAATGCACCAGCTAAAACAGTCATCACAAGGGGATTACACAGAATGATATCAGATTAAGGGACAAATACACTGCTTATGACTACTACATGTATTTTCATTCTACATCTGTAACAGGGTTTTTAGCTGAGTCCGTTGTCTGTCGTTGTCGTCGTAAACTTTTCACACTTTCATTTCCTTCCCCAGAACCGCTGGGCCAATCTTAACTAGACTTGGTACATTTAGCATCATTGGGAGTTTGAGTTGTTAAAATAAAGGGCCTCTTCAAAGGGGGAGATAATCAAGAAAATAAACAAAATGAGTAGGGCCATTAAAAATTCTTTTCAAGAACCATTGGGCCAGAAAAGCTGAAAGTTATGTGAGAGCATCTTGGGTAGTGTAGTTATTAAATTGTTTGAATCATGACTCCTAGGGATTGGGCAAGGTCAAAATAGGTATTAAAAAGGGGGAAATCTTTTAAACAGAAGGACTAAAGTTACTCAGATGAGCCATATGGCCCATGGGCTTCTTGTTTTTAGATGGTACACTTCTGCAACTCATTTGAGAATACAAAGCTTTCAGATCAATAAAGGATGATGGGATGATCAGCGGTATTTGTGAAGGGAACCTTGACAGGAAGAGATTTATAAAGGATGGCTATTTCCAGGGCAGTACATCAAAGGACCTTGGACATCATTCTCCATATTTCAATCTTCCAAATTAACACTTGATGGATCTCGTTATTACACTCAGTATAGCCAATATACTTCATCATCAATGAACTCCCACCACAATGTAGGTAAGCCAACAAATGTTTTAGAACTTCTTACAGGGCATGTCCAACTGACCAGTCCAGTAAATGAGTGGTCTGTTTATGTTATATATAGGGGAACTACACAGATTAGTCCTGTTGATAAAATATCTGTTACAAATTAACCCAATATCAGTCCTTCAAATTAGTGATTTAAATTAATTTTTGAAACAGTTTCTTATTTGTCCAATTGTAAATGGTCAGTCCAATTGGAAATGGTCATGGAAAAAAGCCTTGCTTCACACAATTCCTATTTTTCAAGGGAGAAAACATAGTCAAACCCAAGGTAGGATAAAGTACACTGAGTACATGTATATTTGCAAATTTATTCATTGAATCTTTGAACTACATGTAAAAGAGTTACCCATGAAATAACATCCCCATTCAACAAAACCTAATTAGCTTGTCTGTGAACATAGTCATTAGAACCCCCATATTTAAAATGATTCTAGGGTACATAAAATGGGAAATACCATATAGGGGGTTATTTTAGCGGGGTGCTTATTTTGGACTTTTGATGGTAGACTGCTCTATTTTAATTGCTAAAATAGTCCGTGTTTTTGTTAGTCCTGATCTGCAAAGATCTGCAAACCCTGTTTCTGCTATTTAAAAATAAATTACGCCAAAATTATTGGCATACTTTTTCAGCTGGCAAAATGCCAATTTCTACACCTGCCAAGAAAACCTGCTATACTGTATGTACTGTTATGCAAGCAGGTACACAAAGAAAAGTTGAAGAAGGCAGAGAAAGGAAGAGATCAAAGAGTATGGCAGCCTTGGATTGGGTTTTCAAAGATGCAGAAAGTTTCGGTGAAAAATTGTCCAATTCCTGCGACATGCATTTGCCATCATGCTCCACTAAAGTCCACATTTAGGAGAAGACGGTTAAGGAGTCTCATGTTCACTGCTCTGAGCCAATCTATTACTTACATTTTCTTCAACTTTGGAGGGAGGAAACTATACACAAATAGCCATTTCAAAGGTTGGGAAAAGTCTTACATGTAGTAAAGCTATTTTACAAAGTCATAATGATATAAGTGAAGCGGTATCCCCCACATTTCTATCCTCTGCAACATTTACAAATCCAAGTTAAAAAGAAGTGGAACATTTACTGTCTTGTACTACATGTACTGCAGGACACAACTTCACTTGTAGGGTATATGGGTTTGTAGATTAGCTTTGAATATTTACATGTAAATATTCACATTTGCAAATGTTTTCCTTTATATAACACAACTGAAAGCAATGCGTATGTATAACTGTATAAATACAGGTACGGGGTCAAGAGGTCATAGATATGCGTTTGGATAAACGTTCGACATAATTTCTCTGTGATGTCATAAGGGGTCGACGCACGTTTAGTGGATTACATACACGCCGTTGAGTTTGAAAAATAACGCATTTCACAAGTTAATAGTAACAATCAAGCAAATTTAAAGTATGAATAAGTCACAAATGTAAATATAAGTAATAAGGTAACATTTTTTGATCACATGATCAAATCTTCCTTAAAGCCCTTCGGGCTTCATAGGATTTGATCACGTGACCAACCCGTTTTACATCTCAATAAAACTCAAAAAATGATACCTTATTTCTTAATAAATATAAAATATAACTAGGGGTACATGTACTGTGAGCAATGAGCTCACTATTAAAATGAGACCCACAACTCCTATATGATTAAAATGGCAAAGTTTCTGTTTTCATGTGGGAGAGCCAAAATAAGTGTCAGATCAAAAAGTAAAATAGGAGGTACACAATGGCATAACATGAAAGTATCCCTATATGTAAATTTCAGTGATAGAGGAGTTGCAGATAAGAGATGGGTACCCTTCAGTATTAATCGTTATTGAAAGAATGGCTATATCCATGTTTTGCTTTGAGAAACTCGAAATATCCATCTCATCAAATTGTAAATAAATAGTAGAAGGTACTATGTGACAAAAACTCTGTGAAAATCTGATTAAATTTCATTCAGTAGTAAAGGAGGAGTTGCAAATCAGAGATAGGTACCCCAAAACGCAACCAACAAACAAACAGACAGACAGACAGACAGACAGACAAACGTTTAGTTGTATGTCCATATGTCCGTTACACTTTCAGGTACCCATCTCTTATCAGCTACTCCTCTTATACCACTGAATGAATTTTAATGACACTTTAACAGATTCTTTGTTCCATAATGCTATATTTACTTTTTGATTGGAAACATACGAGGGGTGACCAAAAAGTTCGCAAACTAATTGAATAACTTCCATACAAGAAACAATATTTGGTTTTAATGTTGATTATATTTTAAATTAATCCTCCCTGATTTTAATGCACATAAACCATCGTTCTGCGCATGCGCGAATCACGTGATATTGGTGGTCACGTGACCCCCTCCATAGCGTTCTGTCACAAAAGTTAAAAGATTTTTCCGAGTTTTATATTTCTTTCCATGTGAGTTAATTTTTATGACAAGAACAGTTAATTTGTCAGAAATGGTCATATCTCGGCAACAGAATGGGTGGATAATAACATCCTTTCCAAAAATAAGCATGGCGACCATTAAAACACAAATCTTCTGTCTCAGGAGAGACCTTTATTCAAGGTGGATAGAGAATGGGTGCATCCTTTTTATCATATATGTTTTAAATCTAAAGTAAATGATATCTTAGGTATTTAATACTTATATCATTGTTCAAATATTCAACTATTTTTCAAAGTGCTATTTGGAGGTCTTTGATAGCAAATTGCTATATCTTTTCAAACTTGCTTTCACTGGGCAAGATGACAAGTATCATTTTTAACCATCAGCCTTCCTTCACTAAAACGATTAATCCAATCATTAATTGAATTTATATGAACTCATTTATCTCAATAAACTGTGTACAAATTATTATATGATACTGTAGAGGGATTTCTAAGATATTATAATAAATTGTACAGTTGTTTGGGGAACGAGTTCAACTGAGACAACCATTTTTCGTCACAAGTGACCTAAATAGTGACGTCATTTTCACATTGTGATGTCACAAACAAGGAGAGAAACTTTATTCAGCATATGCTATTTATAGACCTTGTGTATGGCTATGTGTGTACCTAATTTCATTCTAATCTGAATTGTGGTTTTGTAGATATAGAGATAGTTTGCAAACTTTTTGATCACCCCTCGTATTTTGGGTTTTCCATAGACACTGCCATTTTTTTCTATAATATTGAAAGGTACCCATCTCTTATATGCAACTCCTCCTATACCACTAGAATTTAATGATCATACTTGCCAACCTCCAGCATGTAAAAATCTGGTCATGACCAGATTTGGAAAGTAAAAAATCTGGTCATAACGCGTAACGACATTCACGACATATTTACCATGATCAAATTTTATACATATATATACAAAGTATTTGTGTATTGAGAATTCTTTTATTGAAAAAGGATTTAATTTACTATGACAAAAAATTCATACATAATTTGATTTAAATTTACATGTTAAAAATGAAAATTGAAGGTTTCATGTATCAGTATTGACCTGAAGTAAGTGTGCATTTTTTTTTTAAAGCCTTTTCAGTTTCTGCTAAATTTGAAAGTATACCAATTTCAGTTTTGAAGTTATTTTTCCTCTCTCTTAATTAATCAACTACTGCAATATGTTTTAAATGTGAAGTTAGGCCTACACTGTTATCGATCACTTTATTTTATATAGAATGAAAGTTTTTTTTTCCAAGATTCCTTGATATGTACATAAATATCGTTTCTCCTTTTCTTGGTTCAATCAGAGACATGTGTTTGGTTCAATTTGTTCTTGTTGGCCCTGATAACGATCTAGTTCTATCGGAAGCCATTTTAATTGACTTCAAACATTGATTTGTCAAAACAACACCCAGTTAATTGTTTACACCTGCACTGATAATTAATCCGTCGGCATTGTTTACGTAGATCTAAGCTTGGGTTGTAACTGGAAGTTAAAAGTGCAACCTAGTTTACAAACCAAATCCGGAAAATCGGGAGATTTTCGGGTTGATCGGCAAAAATCGGGTGATAAGCATGACCCGCCGGGTCATAAAAAATAATCGGGTTACGGGTTGAAAAATCGGGTGTGACCCGACGAAATCGGGTGAGTTGGCAAGTATGTTAATGATACTTCCACAGATTCTTTATTACATAATGCCATTGTGCACCTCATATTACTTTTTGATCCGACATTTATTTCAAATCTACATGAGCAAAACATGGATGTTGCCATTATATACATGTACATATATTCATATGGGAGACAGAGGGTATCATTCATTGAGCTCAGTACACACAATTCATTTTAAAGTACACAAAATAATTTCTAATTCTCTTAAAAGTATTAAAGATAAATTTTATCTCTGAAAATGCAAGGACACGCCATCTAATGTGTCCTGAAATTCGTCTTTCCAGGTAAAATAGCTCTCTGAAAGTATCGGGTTCGTTTGCCCGATCTACCTGTTCGCAGGAGTCCATTCGCGCAGAGTCTGTTCGCCCTATATCTGGTTCACCCGAAACTTAAACATATATACCGTACTTTTATATATATAGAATCAATTAATCATATGAATTAAATATTAACATTTTTTTATTCTATTTAATTTCTTTATGAACTTGGGATTTTTTTTCTCAAATTCCGATACAAAGAATAATGTTTATTTAGTTATACCCCCCGCTTGAAAAGCGGGAGGGTATATAGTAATCGTTAATTCCGTCCGTCCGTCCGTCCGTCTGTACGTCCGTCCGTCCGTCTGTCTGTCTGTCCGTCTGTTACGCTTTGGGGTACCCATCTCTTATCCGTAACTCCTCTCATACCACTGAATGAAATTTGATGAAACTTTCACAGAATCTTTATTACATATTGCTATTGTGCACCTCCTATTTTACTTTTTGATCCGACACATATTTTGGGTTTCCCGGCCACAGGAAAACATGGACTTTTTCACCACATATAACCATAGGGGAGGCGGGGGGTATCATTTAGTGAGCTCATCGCTCACAGTACCTCTAGTTTGAATTAATTTTAATTTGAATCTAATGTTTTCTGAAGGCCCTAGTGTTATGGTTAATTAAATAATTAATATGATTAATATATATGTTTATTAGGGATACATCCATGTCATATTTATACCCCCCGCTTGAAAAGTGGGAGGGTATATAGAAATCGGGATTTCCGTCCGTCTGTACGTCCGTCCGTCCGTCTGTCCGTCCCTCCGTCTGTTACGCTTTATCTCTTATCCGCAACTCCTCTTATACTACTGAGTGAAATTTGATGAAACTTTCACAGAATCTTTATTACATATTGCCATTGTGCACCTCCTATTTTACTTTTTTCTTCGACACATATTTTAGGTTTCCCATAGCAAAACATGGACATTGCCATTATATGTTTAACTATGACGTCACATATAGAAGCTTCTGGATAACAATTGATAGGACGAGTTATAATCCCTCTTTACACATTACCGTAAAACAATATATAGCAACACATGGACATTATGGGAGGCGGGGGTATCATTTAGTGAGCTCATTGCTCAAAGTACCTCTAGTTACCAATTGATCCGCGGCTATGTTTTGAAAACAATTAACAGTTGATTGAAGAACTGAGACGTTGATATGTCCATTATGGAACTGAACAGGGGATGATGAAGGTTTCTCCTTTGAAGAATCTCTTCCTTTGATCTCAAAAAATGATTTATATGAAGATGGAAGATGAACATTCAACATTCCAGTTAGATAAGAATTTCATTATATCCTTATTTTTATTATTCTATATTAAATAGGGTGAACGGACCCTATGCAAACAAATTTTACTATAGGGCAATCGGACTCTGGGCGAATGGGAATTAGGGTGAATGGCGTCATGAGCGAACAAATTTTAGGGCGAATGAACATACAACCCTCTCTGAATAAACTTTTATGTATATGTGTGTATATATTTTGATCCTTGTGAAATGCTATAGCAACAGATTATAAGTCATGTTATTATACAGAAAATTTGATTAACTTCAAATATGTGCCCCCGCATGCACCTTTGAATCCAGGTGATTTCATAAATCAAGGTTATTGTGAGGTTATAATAAATCTCTGCTGTCGATGATGTTTCCATTATTCTACTTTTTTGAATCATAGTTGTGAAAACAGAGATAAATTTCAATGAAAAGAATTGTTATACCCCCCGCTTGAAAAGCGGGAGGGTATATAGTAATCGTTAATTATACCCCCCGCTTAAAAAGCGGGAGGGTATATAGTAAACGTTAATTCCGTCCGTCCGTCCGTCTGTACGTCCGTCCGTCCGTCTGTTACGCTTTAGGGTACCCATCTCTTATCCGCAACTCCTCTCATACCACTGAATGAAATTTGATGAAACTTGCACAGAATTTTTATTACATATTGCCATTGTGCACCTCCTATTTTACTTTTTGATCCGACACATATTTTGGGTTTCCCGGCCACAGGAAAACATGGACTTTTTCACCAGTTATAACCATATGGGAGGCGGGGGGTATCATTTAGTGAGCTCATCGCTCACAGTACCCCTAGTTGATAAAGTATTCAGTACATATACAGAAGTAACTTGAAATTATCTTCAGGTAGTTTAAGCACATGAGCTATCAAAATAATAATTATAGGAATTAAATGAATACAATAAAAATTTTTGATAATGATCTGAACTAAATCTCGTACACTAAAAATTTCTCACAGCAGTTGACACTTAGGTGTAAACACATCTCCCCTTTGCAGGTCAAGAGGAATAACTCCTATTTCTTTGGAGGAAATATCCATCAAAATTCATGTGATTGTTATACCCCCCGCTTGAAAAGCGGGAGGGTATATAGTAATCGTTAATTCCGTCCGTCCGTCTGTACGTCTGTCTGTCCGTCCGTCTGTCTGTCCGTCCGTCCTTCCGTCCGTCTGTTACGCTTTGGGGTACCCATCTCTTATCCGCAACTCCTCTCATACCACTGAATGAAATTTGATGAAACTTTCACAGAATCTTTATGACATATTGCCATTGTGCACCTCCTATTTTACTTTTTGATCCGACGCATATTTTGGGTTTTCCGGCCACAGCAAAACATGGACTTTGCCATTATAACTATATGGAGGCGGGGGGTATCATTTAGTGAGCTCATCGCTCACAGTACCTCTAGTTATATTAATATTTTTCAATATTATTCAAACTTTTCAACTTCTTAGGGTAGTCTGACCTCAGCTTCTGAAAATCAAATGTTGAATAATTGAAAATATTCATAAAAATGTTTCTGGTTTCTCAAAGTCATGAGTATATACAAATGGTAAATATTAAAAATTCATCTTTCCTATCATTGCAAGACACCGTGAATTATTTACCTTCAATTATTGATACTATATCATGCTAATAAACATTGATATTAAGGCTAAATCAAATTCTTTAATTAAGAAAGTAGGAAATTAAATTTCTTTAAATACAGTACAGTTACTACAGTATAACTCGGTTATAACAAAGTCACTGTGACTTATTAGAATTACTTTGCTATATCTGTAATACATTATATCCGTATAAGGAATTCTTTAAATTTATATTGCTGGGGATATAAGATAACTTCGTTATAGCCGTGAAGTTGCAATATCTGTGTTCGTACTAAATGAGTTTTACTGTATGTAATTATTCAAGATACATTTATGTGACATACAAATATCTAATTTTTTTAAGTCCATATCTAAGAAATTCATAGAACATTGAATCTCACTAAGATGCATAAAATGAAAATTATTGGCAAAGATCTCAATTTCAAGCTTCTTTACTTAGGGATGTCAGCAAGTATTTCACATTGAGGAGGCAAACTGAATTAAAAAGGGAGGGGACTGCAATTAACTTTTTATGTCATAAACTGAATTAAGTTTCTGCCAAAATCTTGCTTTTTCCCCTTCAAGTCAATAGCTTTGAGGTATATATTCTGATTAAAAAAACCATATACATGTAGTTACATATACCGTAATTTCGGGAATATAGGTCGATGGGGTATATAGGTCGAAAGGCTCATTTTCAGCCTTAAATTTTGAAAAATCCTAAGATAGGTCGAACTTACTATATAGGACGAGGCTTTGTTTCCCGTTTTCTTAAGATTTTAACGCAGATACAACGTATCAGAACAGGTAAACCCCTAAAATTATCGGGGTTATTCCGTGACATGAACGTATCAAGAAAATAAACAGGTATTTTAATGAGTACAGCAATTAAATACTGTTTTGTAAAAAAAATGTAGTTAAAACTTCTTTGAATTGTGTAACTACTTATTTTTCTCCAACTTGCCTGTTCAATGCCTCCGTAGTTTCACACTGTTGTTAAATCAGAGGCATAAATAACACGTAAATACGTTATTATTTTACAGCTATAAATCGGGAGATACCCGAGACCAAAGAATAATAATTCCGATTTCAGAACAACTTGAACACATTCCTAATAAATTTTACTCAAACATTATTTACCGGTGGACGACAATTACTTCGATGTCCGCCATTTTTATTTTTCTTCTCCAGGGATTTGCTAAAACACGCAAATGACCATTGAATGTATATATCAAGCAACAGTAAAGAATTGAAATCATATTAACACTCTATAAGTTTAATTTATAAATTTTAATTGAGAGTACATTCACAATTTGACTTTCAACATGAATTTCACGACATTGTTTGTTCAATGATGTGTAACACTAATACCCTATAATGGCACGTGGGTTTCTTAATCATGCCCCGCAGGCATTTAAACCAACAGTGAACACAGGTGTTAAACACCTTTGCGTACACAGTGTACGGTAAATCCCTTTATCTGTCAGACAATTAAAATTCTGTTAGAAGCCAATTTGTGTATACCGGTAAATAATTAATTAATATTTAAAACAAAAAACAGTAATGACTTTTTTTTTTTAAATTAAATTTAGGAATTGAATTGATTATTTCACTCGTTTTACATTTAAATAAACATAAGACAATAAAAAATATTTGATATACTATTTCAATTTATCGCTACTAATAAATGGTAAAAACACAACAGTTGTGATCGTGAAAATTTTCCGTATTTTAAATTTTGATACGGTTGCGGTTTTACTTTTAGTACACGATCGCGACTTCCTAACTTCACAAGATGGAAACCGCATGATGTTAATGGATAATACGTTGAGGAATTATTTAATAGATATAGCAACGTTGTTTTCCTTTGTCATCAACAGATAATTAATGGAACTTATTTTGTAAGAAAGCTATAGAATAAATATTTTATTGTTTACTGGAGCATTAATTTTTTTGCGAAAATAATCAAAAAAGTTACGAAAGTGGCACAGATTTGCTTTGAAATTGGCGTAAATTTTACTGATTTGGGGGCATTTTTCGTAAACTTGAGCCTTAAATAGGTCGAATTCTGAATATTGGTCGACCCCAGCGGTTCTGAGAAAAAAAGTATCGACCTATATTCCCGAAATTACGGTAGTTATATGTAAGGAGAGAAACTGGTAAGTTGAAAGAACTTGTTTCCAATCCTTTTGATTCATTCAATAAAATATGTTCAAAAAACACAGAAAAGAATAATAAAAATTAATCTACAACCAAATGTTTCATGTACAGTGTACTAAGATACATGAGCAATAAATATAACAAAACTGGAACAGTTTTAAGAGCTACATGTTTAGGATGTAATTTTATTGATTTATTTTATGGGGACACAGCATAGAAAGAACTACGAGGAGTTTATGACAAGATAGAGATAAGAAAATGCATATATAATTTTTAACTCACCTGAGCTGAAGGCTCAAGTGAGCTTTTCTGATCTCATTTTGTCCATAGTCCGTCCGTCCGTCTGTCTGTCCGTCTGTAAACTTTTCACATTTTCAACTTCTTCTCAAGAACCACTGGGCCAATTTCAACCAGACTTGGTACAAAGCATCCTTGGGGGATGTTGAGTTTAAATTGTTAAAATAAAGGGCAAGGTCCCCTTCCAAGGGGAGATAGATATTAAGAAAAGACAAAAATAGGGTGGGGTCATTAAAAAATCTTCTTCTCAAGAACCAGTGGACCAGAAAAGCTGAAACTTTTACACTACCTGGGGTAGTGTAAAATCTAAATTGTTCACATCATGACCCCTGGGGGTAGGGTGGGGCCACAATAGGGAATCCAAGTTTTACGTAGAAATATATATGAAAAATCTTTAAAAATATTCTTCTCAAGAACCAGTGGGACAGGAAAGCTGAAACTTATGTGGAAGCATTCTTGGGTAGTGTTAGTGAAGATTCTAAATTGTTAAAATCATGACCCCCGGGGGTAGGGTGGGGTCACAATAGTAAATCCAACTTTTACATTGAAATATATAGGAAAAACTTTAAAAATCTTCTTCTCAGGAACCACAGGGCCAAAAAAGCTGAAACTAATGTGGAAGCATTCTTGGGTAGTGTTAGTGTAGATTCTAAATTGTTAAAATCATGACCCTCGGGGGTAGGGTGGGGTCACAATAGTAAATCCAACTTTTACATTGAAATATATAGGAAAAACTTTAAAAATTTTCTTCTCAGGAACCACAGGGCCAAAAAAGCTGAAACTAATGTGGAAGCATTCTAGGGTAGTGTAAAATCTATATTGATAAAATCATGACCCCCTGGAGGTAGGGCGGGGCCACAATAGGGAATCCAAATTTTACATAGAAATTTATTGGAAAAATCTTCTTCTCAAGAACCAGTGAGCCAGAAAAGCTGAAACTAATGTGAAATCATCCTGGGGTAGGGTAGATTCTAAATTGTAAAAAGCGTGATCCCCAGGGGCAAGGCGGGGCCAAAATAGGGAATCAAATGAATTTAATTTTTGAAGATTCATGAGGTTATGAACATAACATAATATGAGCATATTTCATGAAGCACGTTAGGGAGATGAGGGAAACGAATCAGACACTTGGCTAGCAAAGATGTGCAAAGTCATGATTAGTGATATTTATATAGAAGCATCCTCAGGTAGTGTAAATTCTAGTTTTTTTCGGTTCATTCTACCTTTTCCCACTTTTTGAAAATCAGGTAGAGAAAGGTAATATTTTTTTTGTGAATAGGTCGAAATTTTGTGTAAACAAATAATCAACTATGAAAACATATAGTTACTGTAAAAACAATGATTAATGAACACCTGCTGGAATAGAGGACAGGTATTGTTTGCTCAAATATTAATTTTCATTCTTAAATCCACTTAGTTGAATGCTTTTTTTTCGATAAATCTATTTATTTTATGTTCCTAAATCAAGATATTAATTATGATTTTTCTTGTAAGACCTTTTTATTATTTTAAAAATCCGAAATAAATCATATTTTCTCATAGATGTATTCATTATTTTCTGTCCTAAAATGTACAAAATACAGGTAAATCTTATAAGACCTGATGTAATTACTACCGGTAGTCTAATTCGTTTAAAAACAAATTAACTATCTAAACATCTATTGCTATTTGCAAGTGGGAATTGGTGGAATTGAGATTTTCAAAAAGTGGGAATAGATAGAAGACACTGTTTTTTTTTCAAATCATAACCCCCAGGGATAGTGTGGGGCCACAATGGGGGATCCAAGTTTTACATTAAAATATATTTTAAAAAATCATCTTCTAAAGAATATATGGAAGCATCCTCAGGTAGTGTAGAATTAAATTTAGTCAAATCATAACCTCCAAGGGCAGGGAAGGGTCTCAATGGTGGATCAAAGTTTTACATAGGAAAATAAAGGGAAAAATCACAATAACAGAAAAGCTGTGTTTAGTAATATTGACCTGTAAGCATCCTCATGTATTGAAGGTTTAAATTTGTTTAAATCATGAGTACCCTTTGGAGTAGGGAGGGAAACAATGGGGAGTCAAATTCAAATTATTACAATTATGTAATATATACAAACAAAATGTTTAAAAAAAATCTTTTTCTCAAGAACTTTCTCAAGAAGTTATATGCAGTATTGATATGGAGGCATTCTCAAGTAGTATTAGAATTCAAGCCCCCTCCCCCACCCTCTCAGTAAACTTTTCAATTCGGATCTGATTTGTGCTTTTTCCTAGTTCAGGTGAGCGGTATGGCCCCTAAGCCTCTTGTTTCTTTTAACAATATCGAAACGTTGACTTGATAATGAAATCATTCCAATTTAAATCAACCTCTTTTTTAACATGATATTGTCGTTCCTTTATTCTGTAAACTGTTCCTTTTTGTGAATGTGTATTTTTTATTGCTGTGTAAGGCGGAGAAAATCAGGTCGCATTTTTACGAATTTGAATTTTAAATCAAACAAGAAGTAAGATTACATGTAAACTGGACGAAAGCTTTATTCTATGAACAAAACCTCTTTTCTCATCAGTTGTATGAGACTCAGTATGTATTATCTTAAATATTCTTTTGTGTATTTATATGTTCCTTCTGTCGATTTCTGCACGGGCTTTTATCAAACATTTACATAGAAAAATCATTTGTCGAATTTGATAAATTCTAGATCAAGGGTCCCATCTCACACACGATTGAGGGACTTCCAAACCAGTGGACCAAGTGGTGAGCTTATTTAGTGTCAAAAGAAAGACCTTCTTGATTTGTATCGCATCCCAAGTTTCGTCAAATAAATCGAACGACTCTGACATATTAAATTGAGGAAAAATATTCTTATTTGCGAGAGGTATTAGAAGGGAATTACAAAATTTATTATCTAATCATTTATTATCATACCATCAAAACTTTACGCGTTATCAGGGCAGAAAACGTCAAAAATGAAATGTGCGTTAAAGTGTGTGATTGCGGGGTAAAGGTATATATGCGTTAAAATGCGTGATTGCGGGGCAACGGTTTATCCGTTAAAATGCGTGATTGCAGGGATGTGGGATAAAATCTTATTCTGTCTCAAACTTAGTTATTGGTTTTTCTTCCTTTCAATTTATAAGACTTTTATTATTGAAATGTAAAAAAAAAAATAATAATGAATCGATTTCTTTTCATTATAAGATACATGTCTTCTACCTGACCCTGTTTCAATCAGTGCAAGCATTCATTAATGTATAATTTGTGTTATTCTGTACTTTTACGTGCCTCAAAAAATCTACATGTTTGAACGCAGTGAAAAATGTTTATTTTTTGCGCCTGCGCAATGCAACGTTGTCAAGGACTTAGTCCTGTGACTAAGCGTATCTTTTACGACTAGACTTACGCCAATTGGTGAAACGCAAATTACACCCGACTAAATTTTGGCGTAAGCCCCGGAAGTACGCCTAAGATAAGGTTTATTTACGACTTTTGATGAAACGGGCCCCTGATGTCCCTATAATATATCTATTTTTAATTAAATCACGAGGTATCTTTAAATAGTTTGACTTCCATACATCTGGCATCAAAATTAACAAGAGGCCCATGGGCCACATCGCTCACCTGAGTAACTTGGGTGATGCAGATTTTTACCAGATTCCCCCTCTTGCTATACCTATCATGCCCAACAACCCCGTTCCCTTTTTTTATTTGAAAACTTTAGAATCTACACTACCCAAGGATGCTTCCACATAAGTTTCAGCTTTCCTGGCCCAGTGGTTCTTGAGAAGAAGATTTTTAAAGATTTGTTCTATATTTTTCTATGTAAAACTTGGAATTCCCTATTGTGGCCCCGCCCTACCCCGGGGGGTCATGATTTAATAATTTGATATCTACACTACCCAAGGATGCTTCCACATAAGTTTCAGCTTCCCTGGCCCAGTGGTTCTTGAGAAGAAGACTTTTAAAGATTTGTTCTATATATTTCTATGCAAAAATTGGATTCCCTATTGTGGCCCCACCCAACCCCCAGGGGGTCATGATTTTAACAATTTAATATCTACATTACCCAAGGATGCTTCCACATAAGTTTCAGCTTCCCTGGCCCAGTGGTTCTTGAGAAGAAGATTTTTAAAGATTTGTTCTATATATTTCTATGTAAAACTTCGATTCCCTATTGTGGTCCCGCCCTACCCCCGGGGGTCATGATTTTAATAATTTAATATCTACACTACCCAAGGATGCTTCCACATAAGTTTCAGCTTCCCTGGCCCAGTGGTTTCCAAGAAGATTTTTAAAGATTTGTTCTATATATTTCTATGCAAAACTTGGATTCCCTATTGTGGCCCCGCCCTACCCCCGGGGGTCATGATTTTAACAATTTAATATCTACACTACCCAAGGATGCTTCCACGTAAATTTCAGCTTCCCTGGCCCAGTGGTTCTTGAGAAGAAGATTTTTAAAGATTTGTTCTATATATTTCTATGCAAAACTTAGATTCCCTATTGTGGCCCCGCCCTACCCCCGGGGGTCATGATTTTAACAATTTAATATCTACACTACCCAAGGATGCTTTCACATAAGTTTCAGCTTTCCTGGCCCAGTGGTTCTTGAGAAGAAGAATTTTTAGTGACACCACCCTATTTTTGTCTTTTCTTGATTATCTCCCCTTGTAAGGGGACTTGGCCCTTCATTTTAACAATTTAAACTCCCCTTCACCCAAGGATGCTTTGTACCAAGTTTGGTTAAAATTGGCCCATTGGTTCTTGAGAAGAAGTCGAAAATGTAAAAAGTTTACAGACGGACGGACAGACGGACGGACGACGGACAAAATGTGATCAGAAAAGCTCACTTGAGCCTTCGGCTCAGGTGAGCTAAAAACACAAAATTTGAATGTTTTTTTCTTCCTTGATCTCCTTCCATTTTGGTCATATTCAACTCATATACGTAGTCCTTCCGATCGGATTGCAGAAAATTGGAGACGATACGATTCATTATTACTTCTACTGAAAAAAAAAATCCATTACTGTAAATTACATGTATATGTACTTGTGTGATCTCTGCGTCTTTCTGCAGTATTGCCAGTCTGATATTATTGTCCCTCTTTCCTTCATTCAAGACTGGTCATCATTTCTTTTTAATAATATTAATGGTAATATAATTGGTGGTATTACCTGGTATACAGAAAAATTGAGAAAAAATTAACTTCAAATCTGTGTTTATGCGCCTTTAATGACTTGTAACAATGAACAAGAGGCAGAAAATCTGTCGAATTGTTATAGCAAAAGTTTAGAGGAAATTTCTGTAATGAATTCAAGATCGGTACCGTTTTGTACAGAGTAATTTTGTACTTTGGAAATTGCTCCTTTAATTAAATTGTGCACTTGACTTCATTGGCTGACATTGCCATACACTAGTAATTGTAAATTATTTTTAATTTTAACAAAAATCTTCTTATTTTTGTTTGTTTCAAATTTTATGTTTCCAGTCTACCTTAAAATGGTTTGAAATGATAAAAATTTAATGCTTAATAATATTTTTTCAAGGCAATTGAAAATTTATTTGCTACATGAGTCTTAAAAAATAACGTGGAAGCGCTAATGTAATTTTGCCTTATTTTTAATCAACACAAAATATGAAGATAAACAGTAATCAAGCTAAAAAAGTCCATTGAAACAAAAAAAAAATCATTGTCAGATCATAACAGACACTAAAAACCTCAGATGTGGGATCAGGTCCCATAGAGGAGTAAGCATCCTCTATTACTGATCACATCCGCTGTGTGCTCCTTGTCACGATCGGGCAAACGGGAAATTCCGGGAAAATACTAGAAATTTATTTCTACTCATCTGTGACACATTATATTATAGTTTTTTTTTTATCTTCACATAAACTATTTCACATTTCAAATCAGAGTATCAATCAATATATTTGTTATTCATTAAAAAAATACAAAAAAAAATAATAATTAACTTTAATGATTTAACTGAAACTTAAAAAAAAATGACACGAAAAGATGATTTTTTATAAACTATAGTACAGAAGCAAGCAACATGTCTTTTTGTATTTCTTTTTTCAAAGTTTCCCAAAACACCATATTACCAAGAGGATCATCGGGGTACTCTATGAAACAACCTTTCTTGATGAAGTCACGTGCTTTCCTTGGATACTTCGACTGACAAACATCTGGCATAAGTATAAGATACACAAACTTGAGCGACTTCCGTGAACTGATGCCCTCCATTCTGGCCATGTTTAACTCGTAATCCTGCCAGTCCGACTCCAGATAGTTTTTGGAAACCACGCATACAGTTCGCTTACTTCTGCTGATGTAGTCCATTATATTTGTGGCGTGGTCGCCACAAGGTTCCATATCTCTCTGCATTATTGCTAGTCTTATATCAGATTGCTCTTCTATGTTGGGAATCATTTCGTTTTTCACAAATGATAGATCTTCAGTAGAATATGAAACATAAGCGTCAAATTCGAAATCTCCATCAGAGCAAGACTGAAGTCGATGATACCCACGAAGTTTTTTATTGGCAATATATCTGATGTATCGTATTTTCCATCGGTTTTTATAAATCAGATAGCTGACGGTCAAACTCATTACTAAAGTACCAGAAATGGAGCCAACGATATACCAGAGAAGGAAAGACTTACAATCTGTTATTAACATATCAAGAGATTGCTGAAGGGGAGATGAGTCTTCCAAGCATGTGTAGTTTTCAAAATTTTTGAAATGGGACTTAAATGATACAAGCCATATTAGGAATTTGATGTTTTTGCAGCTGCAGGAGAGTCGGTTGTTAGCCAAGTCCACTGTTAAATTTGGATTTCCATTATTGAAAAGATACTCCAGATTTTGAATGGCTGTTGGTTCGAAGCTTGTCAGGCGATTATCGGAGAGATCAAGAAAGGTCATGTTCCACATGTGGTCGATTTTGACATCCCACTTGTATAATCTGTTTCCATTTAGTATCAGATGATTTATATTTGAGGCGTTCGCAAAAATATCTGTATGGAGAATTTCAATTCCATTGCTTGATAAATCTAATAGTTCCAAATTTAACTGATTTTTAAATGTCCCTCCTGTGAGGTCGAGAGATAGACTTTTGCCGAGATAGTTCCCTGACATGTTTAACCTTCTGACATTAAGGAAATACGTAAAAAATTCTGTAGAAAGGTTGTTACAAAAGTTCATCGATAGATCTACCGTTGTGACATTTTCAAATCCATATAGGGGACCAATCCAGTTGTACCAAATATTGTTCCTCATATAGATCGATCTCAAAGATGCTGTCTTTATTCCAAAGCTCATTAATCTTCCATATAAGCGACTTGATTCCCAGAGCAGCACCTCAAGTTTAGGTGGAAAGGTAAATGTTAGTATCAAACCTGGCTTATTTTCGAATTGCTCACTTTTAATAAATGGATCTGAAACATATTCCGTAGAACAAATATGTTCGTCTTGATTTTCGTTGCAGGCTTGGAATACTTTTGTTATGATACTAGGAGGATTTAGCTGGTGGCTTAGATCTATTTCTTTCAAACCGGCGAGGAAACTGTATTCAAATGAATACATCCCGGTTGAAAGTCTGTTATATGCTAATGAAAAATTCTCCAGGCTTTCCGGTAAGTTTTTCAGAACACCCATTTCCATCCATTCCAGTCTATTTCCGGCCAAGTTTAACTCTTTAATAGAGGTTTGTGAGAGTTCCGCCAAGTGTTCACGACAAAGGGTAGTTCCCGGCCCCATGAAGCACCGGATGTTGTCTAAATATAGTCGTTCAATCTTAGTGTTTTTCAGATTAAATGTTATATTTTGTAATGCTTGGAAACCCAGTTCTTGGTTATAGGATAGATATAATTCAGTCAGATTTTGAAATAAGCTGAAAGTGCCATTATCGATATTTTTTATCTTGCACGAAGAAAGGTTTAATACCTTCAGATATATCAAATTCTCAAATGTTGTATTTTTTATGTGCCATAAGTAACACTTTCCTGTTCTTCCAGAAAGATCAAGTGTATGCAACGACTTCAAAAATGCAAAAGGTTCTCCGAACTGATTTTCACTGGAAGCATCCATCCGGAGCACTTCTAAACTTTGCAACTCTGCTAACACTATACTATTGAAAAATCCATCTCGGTTGTTCTTGAGATTTAGTTGACGCAACGATGCCAATGGTGCAAACAAGCTTTCGTTGTAATTGGAAAATGTTATTTTGTTGTTTTTTAAATTCAAAACCCGGAGGCTGAACAGGCAATGAAACGGGTTTTGCACGATACTACTTATTGCATTGTAAGATAAATCAAGGTTGATTATTTCACTAGGTGGAATGGAATGATCAATCGTGGTGTTGCTGTTACAAAAATCGGGAATGGAATGCAAATCAAGGCCAGAGCAGTCCACGCTTAGTCCGTCTGTTTCCTGTGTATATGTACACATTATCTGCTTTTGAAAATCATCTGTTTCGCCTTTAACATTGCAACCTACCATGACAATAATTCCAATGAGGGTTTCCATCTCCAAAATATGAGAAGATATGGTTTGTAAATACAGCTGTATATTTCATAGTAAATGAGTGATCGTGTGAATTCCACATGATTTTAATAGGCAATCCAACATGGCGGAAATAGTAGAGGACTTTAATCAAACACATAGATCGCGATTTATAAGTGTTTTCCAGTACGGTGTTGCATAGATTTTTAGAAATACATGGACAAGCATGTAGTATTTATATTGTTGTTCAATTAATTTCCTTATATTAATGTAAATAAAAGGTAAATCGAAAATATGCTAAACGAGTTCAAATTGTGGGAACACTCAAAATAAGGGCAATGTTCAATATTGTAAAACAAATTTATAAATAAAATGTGCAAAATTAGCCACTTGTGTGTATATATAGACTGGCGTTAATTACCAACCTTTATTTATAATTAAGATGTGTGAACCAGCATGCAAAATATCTCATAAACTAGCGTTAAATGCATGAAAAAACAAATTTTATTATCAATTAAGTACATATATATGTAAACTAAGCTATATTTCTCATTATTGAAAGATGTGAATTTTGTCGAACAAAACATTTCTTAATTCTAAAACTTTGCTGCAAAATATAATCAATGCATGATGAAAATTCCAGGATTTCGTGGAAATTCAACCTAGGCCATAAAATTATAGGTATTTATACAAGATATATATATATATATATATATATATATATATATATATATATATATATATATATATATATATATATATATATATATATATATATATATATACTTTCACGCCATCGTACATGGTCTATGGTGAAACAGGTCGCTTTCCTTTGTATATCTCGGTGTATTGTAGAATGATTTCTTACTGGGCAAAGCTTTTTTCCGGCCCATCAAATAAAATTGTAAATGTTTTATATAAGCATATGTTTAAACAGTATTGTGATGGAAATTTAACAAACCCATGGTTAGATTTTATACAGAAAATATGTAATATGTGTGGTTTATCAAATGTATGGTACGAACAGGCTGTCAATATAAATTGTAAATGGATACATGCCACTGTGAAAGATCAATTTATTCAAAAGTGGTCTAGTGGCGTAAATAACTCTTCAAAAGGACAGATCTACAAAATATTTAAACAAAACTTTGGATTAGAACGTTATATTGATAAGTTATCTCCTAAATTTAGAAAAATATTTATAAAATTTCGTACTGCAAATTATCATTTACCGCGGTAGAGATTGGAAGATGGCATGGTATACCACCGTGTGATAGAATATGTAAACTTTGTAACAGTACTCAAACTGCTGATGAATTTCATTATTTATTAGAATATAATTTAATTCTGGTTGTAACGATGTATTTGATTGGATAAAAAATTACTTTATATCGTATAAAATGAATGTAAAAACCTTAGTTACATAAATTTTGTATTGAAGTAATTTTAAAATTCTTTTTTTCTTACATCAAATGAATGAAATTAAATTATTATTCACATAGAAATGTTATCAAATTTATGAAACTGATGTTATACCAATAAACTGGGTGTTGAAACAGTTATGCATGTTTATTTTAAAAATTTACCGTCTCTCCTCGATATATTTTCCAGCTCATTTTAAACTCTTTCCTCCTTTATTCATATGTTACCTTTTTGTTATATAGAAATGATGTACCTCTGACCAGTGTATATATTTTGTATATATGTTATTTGAACCCCATATACCAATCTTGGTTTGGGTAAATAAAAGGAACTTGAACTTGTACATATCGGTTATTTTCTGAAAATATAACCGCCATGCCGGGCATTTTTATGTAACAAAGGTGCAATAATTATTTTAAAAATCGTATACGGTAATAATAAAACTTAATTTATTATTACCGTACATGTATATGATATTTTAAATGAGATCTACAATTTACAGAGATTTTTCTTCGTTTTTTTAAGTCTTGAAATAAACATTACTTTTAATCGTTTTAGCTTTGGGGACCATTTCTGCTGGTATAAATGTTTTTAAAGACAGGACAAAGACGAATTTAAACTGAATATTTTTAATACTACTTCTCTTCGGAACATACTAAAGACCTGATATACTAAAGACCTTATTTGTTATATAAAAATTTTTACAATTTATCAATTTCAACATATATATTTCTGGTGCAAAATTATTAATGATAGTGGCTAATACTATACTAAAATACACTTTTAGTGGATAATAAGTAGATGTTTTTGCTATGTATGAAGGTATATTCACAAAACTTGATGACCAGATATTTTGAATGACCTGATTTTTTTAACTTTACAGACCTGATATTTTTAAATGAAATGGAATTGCTGCAAATATTCAAATTTTATGAAGTTTAACATTGAATTTGCTTTATTTTCCTAAAAAATATACTGTAAGAATAAATCAGGTCATTTAAAAAAAAAAATCACATATCATTTAGAAATATCAGGTCATGGAAAAATATCAGGTCTTTAATATGAAATCATAAGGTCATTTCAAATCATCAGGTCAATTGTTTTCTTTAATTCTGGCAAAAATATTTGTCTCAAAACCAGTTTAAAGTCTTTGATTTTCTAAAAGAATTTTAAAAAATATGTCATTTAAAATCTGCTCCCCTTGAAAGTCATTTATAAAAATACATGTATATGATTTTTTACCATCGGCTCAGAGGAACGACAATTTACAGAGATTTTCCTTCGTTTTTTAAGACTTGAAATAAACATTACTTTTAATCTTTTTAGCTTTGGGGATCATTCTCTGCTATTTACTAAAAGTATAAATGTTTTTTAAAGTTTAAATTGATAATTTTATGTGATATTTTTTCATCAGGTCAGAATATGAGGTCTTTAGCTGTTTAGTATGTTCCCTTCTCTTCAGACTGTTTAGGAAAATGAACATATTTTATCTAAATATACAAGAATTCATTTTTGAAAATCACGATTTTTAAAACATTATGTATGTATTAGAGAAAGTATATATGCATTTAATTAATTCATTTATTTTTGTTTTAATATTTACGTCTTGAGTGCATAGATTTTCATTTTTCCGGAAATTTATGAACCGATCATACATTATTCTCATCTTTAGAATATAATTCCGAATTTCCTCGAGCAAGAATCTGGAACTTCGACAAAGGGGTCAACATTGAGAGAAAATAGCTTAGATACGGCTATCGAAATGCAGAGAAAATAGAAGTGAGTATCCCCTTTTAGTTTTTTTCAAAGAAGAAAAGAATGGAATACGAATGAAAATGTTCAATGAACACGATGTCAAAAAAGAGCTTTGTTAAAAAAAATGAACAAATTGAACTTTTTGTATTACAGTAGGCCTAATGGCTAAACAGTTTTTCTTTTATCATTAAATATACATTAGTCTGATAGATCTATGTTTGCATGCTGGGTTTAAATCAAGAAAATCTCTCAATGGTTAAGTTACTCGATCTAAAATGACAAGGAATGTACAATTAATGAATTATTGATCCTAGTGTAGTGTTTAGTTGTTACCAGGTTATACCTATGAAGCTGCTGCACTAGACTAAATAAAATAACACATTAACTGATTAAGTGGTCAGGGGTTGACGGTGATTGTGTAATTAAACAGTAGAAATCAGAATAAGTAAACAGGTCCAGTCCCAAAAACTATTTCTACCTATGTAGCTATTAATAGCTATATAGGTATTTAAGCCTACCCAAAGTAGCTATTTTTACCTACTTTTTGTATTATTTGCATTTTGTGACCAAAAGACCAAATGGTGCAACATGGTGAATACCCTATTTTTTGATACAGTCACATTGATGAATGCAATAAAATTTTGGTCAAAAAATGATTACTTACTGAATCGGCAATTTTACATTAGTTTCCATGCAAAATTGATAATATAAGAAGTAATCATTTTTTGGCTAATTTTTTTTTCATATCCATCATCATGATCATCAGTGTGAATGTATCAAGGAATTTAAAGTTCACCATGTTGCACTGTTCATGTGTTAATTTGGCCATAAAATGCAGAAAATACAAAAAGTAGGTAAAAATAGCTACTTTGGGTACTAGGTTTAAATACCTACATAGCTATTAATTGTTATGTAGGTAGAAATAACCTTTGGAGTGGACCTGCTAAACAGCTGTTTACTGAAAAATTAGACAGAGCATACAATACATGCTATAAAATCATGCATATTATCAGCAGCTGTACTTGATATAACAATGTGTAACATACCACAACAATATCCCAGAGAGCAGGCTCTGTTAAAAGGTGTTACATGTTTCTACAGTATTAAATATTGCTTTAAAATAGCTGCTGTTGTACTATTAAATATGATTAAATAAACTTTGCAAAAGTGTAACAAGAGACATTTTACATGCCTCTGCTAGGGATTGAACCCGGGTCTGACCGTCTCTGGGTTGCCAATCCAGAGCTCTGCTGAATGAGCTAGAGGGTTAAATAACTATGAAGGATGCCATGTATCTTACACTACTACAATAAACTCCAAAATGCCTGCATTAGAATTAACACTGAATTTTGGTCGATTTCAAGCAAGGACTTGAGTGAACATTCCCTGCTGACTGGTCACACCAGCTGTGTGCTCCTTGTTGTGATTGGGAAATAACAGAAAAATCTATGGACAGCTCAGTGTGTAAATAATGGGCTAACTATTAGTATTCTCATTTTACTTCCAATTACAGGGTCATTGTACCCATATTTTCAGTATGCCATACTTTTAATCATAAAATCACTAATATATGCCTTGAAGATCCATTAGCTACTTCTATGACTGCTACAAAAGAACACACACACACCTCACAAATTGTTAGCTCATACAGTGAATGAGATTTAGGGGAAATGGTTTTCGTTCATATGCTTTAAGTATTTCAAAATAAAGTATGAACTAGGGATGGGTATTGCCAAAAATTTCGTATCACAATATATCACAATTTTTTCCCAAAATATCACGATAATATGATGATATTTTTACAGCAATTTTCAAATGATTTTAAATGAATGGTCCTTATTTTTCTTTAAAATATGCTTGAAAAACAAAATTTCACTATTTTAAATCTTTTATGTACATAAAATTGTCATGTTTGGAGAAAATTTACCTTTTACAACATTTTTTAGACTTTCTGTGAGTGAAATTTGAAATATTGAACAATGAGGAATAATTCCTGGACTTTATAATATATACCTAAAGACCGGTATTTAGGTCTCCGTATCACGATACGTATCACGCAACAAAAAATCGCGATATACCGGTATACCGATAAAATTGCACATCCCTAGTATGAACTATTTCATTTGTAATGTTGTTTAGGAATCTTCTGATTTTTACAATGTACAGGTAACTTGTATGAAGCACATGGGACAGAATGTGAGTACATACAGGTAAACAATATACACAGCTGGTATTTATACAGTGTAAAATAGGGTGGTTGTGCAAACAAATATCTAAATTTCTCTCTCATACATTGGAAAAAATAGTTAAAGGGATGATTTTAGAATATATATAAGGATGGTACCATAATTTAATTATTGGAGGCAGGGAAAAGATTTATATCTTTAATTTTCTTAATCTGAGCTTTCAGCTCAGGTGAGCTTATATGGCAATGTACCTTTCTGATTTATTAGGTTTTTTATTTAAAACACCTGGCTGTCTGACATCTATAACTTTGTCATTTATGTAAATTAACAAGTCCTTCAGTGTTTTCAACTATATATAACATGAAAAGTAAACATAAAACATGAACAAAACAAAAAAGTTCACAGACATTTTCCTTCTTAAATGTGTGCAACTGTTGAATAGACACAATATGAAGGTTTAACATTAACTTTAAGGAAGTACATGTAAATGTATTTTTATGATTCAGTTTTCATTGTTGAAAAGTTTTTCCTCACAATTTCATAAACATGATTTAAGAAAGATTAACTGCTTTTTTGGAGCAAATATTCTGATAGTAGAATTTCTTCAAAAGAATTTTAACATAGTCATATTTCCCTTTTTAAGTAACTTGCTGATTAAATATTGCCCTATTTTATTTTCTTAAAAACTTTTAAATCAAATTAATCTTAGTAAAGAGTAGAAATAAAATTTATATTTTGATTTTTTAATTAATTAATCCATATCAAAATAAGTAGTCCAATGGCTTCTAATCCTCTTGTTTGCAATATCTTCAGCTTGTGTTAGAAGTTATTATCAGGTGCTAATTAGTGCCCTAGGGTCATGTACATATTCCTTAATAGATATTTTTCACACATTTTGACCTTGTCTCTTGGTATTTTTATACACATACTTTGACTTTAAATTTTAGTTTGGCACAGAATAAGTCAAATACCAACATTCTGAGAATATCTTTATATGTTCAATGTTGAAATTGTACTTTCAACATAAATTTAATCTAATGTTTCATGATTCCAAATTTTTTAACATATGAATTAAGGTAAAACCATGAGTAAACTTTCTATTAGTCAGCATCTATGTATTCCTGTCACAAATTTTGCCCACCAGTGGAAAGAATCCAGTGTGCCAGGAAAATCTTCAAATCTAATAGATGTAGGTTAGGAGATACAGTAATTGAAAATTGTATGAACATTTTAATAATATTATTGTCAAAAAATGTTGTAAAATAATCTGATATAAATATAAAGGAATGTACATCACTATTTACATTATAATTTATACATGTTTTCTTGAATGTAATGTGTAATTTAATTACTTACATTTGCAAAGTACATGTAATTGTAATTTAATTAATTACATTTCAAAATCCATGTAATGGTAATTTAATTGAAGGTTTTGGGAAAGCAATTGTAATTTAATTAATTACTTTCCTATGTAATTGACCCCATCCCTGGTGAAAACAGAATTTGTAGAAAAGTCAGTGCATGGACAGTGGGTTTTAATTGGAAACACTGAAAGTAAAAGGTCTGTTGCATTGCTGTAATTTATATGGTTGCATGTATTATATTTAAGTGTTGCTTTGTAAGTGACGTTTCACCATATGTTGCCTTTTCAGCGGACATTGACTCTCATTTTAAGAGATTAATTTCTACATAATAAGAAATAGAGGTCAAAAGGTCAAATAGTGGCTGTCACTTTTACATTTCTACCTATTCACTTTTCTAAGACATTTACATTTTAATTCTCCTTGTATTAATTATTATTCATCACTGAAATGGGAATAATATTTGCAGTGGTCATTATTGTTATGTACGTTGTGACCATCTGTGTTATAAAATGCTGCAATAAACCCTCAGGTGCTGACATGAAGCAAGAGGATACTAGTACATCGGACTCCGACTACTAATGGCTGACGGTGATGTCAAGGACAAAGAAGAAGGAAAGGCCATGGTATTTATTCCTGTAGGACGTAACCTTCAGCGACCCACCATTTTGCCCACAACGTGTGGATTCCGGCGGCTATACGTCCACATCTGTCTCTTTGTGGTAGTTATCATAGTGATTCTGGTGCTGCGAGCCATCTCCAATGTGCGCGTGGTGTTCGTTCAATATCACTCTAATTCTGACACTGATGGGGAACTGGTTGTTCTACCAGAGAAGTTTGCGTTCTCCAGAGGGGCGTATTGTCTGGACGGCTCTCCACCGGGGTATTACATCAGATATGGTAAGAATTATTACACAAACCTAAATTGATGTGTGCACTGCCAACATATTGTAAACCAAAATGCTGCAAGAGTAGAAACAATCAGTCCTGATACATTGTAAAGATTGCAGAGCATAATTCTGAAGAAGACATAAATATGTTACTGCATATACATGTTTATAAAATGTGAAAGTCTTAAGTTTGCAATAGCTTTTTCTTTTGTTCTGCTGTGATAAAACCCTCTTTTTGGAAGTTGTCAAGAAGTTACAATTGTCATTATTTAATCTTTTTAAACTTCATTATTTTGTTTATACTTCAATGCATTTCAGATTGAATGATTGCTTAACCAGAAAATCACATGCACATACAATTCTCATCTAAGTCTCGTAGGTAATGAATTGCACCATGTACTTCAGCTGGGTATTTTTTTTGCATGCTGGTCTTTTTGCTGGAGGAATTTTTACAGTTTTTAAATTGTACATGTATATATAACTGCAGAAAAGCATCAATACTGTAAACCAACTATTATTTGCAACATCTTTATTCGTGATTCTTTAGCTTGGAGGACATTTTCAAGTACTTACTGCAGTATTTTCATGAGTAGGGCAGCCTTCCACATAAATACATGAATAATTAGTTCTCGACAAGAATATTTGTAAGAAAAAGTTGTGTAACTTAGATATTTCTCGCTTGTAAATAAAATTTGGTTTATAGTATTCATCTTGTAACCACATACTGTGAAATAACTAATTTTCATGGGAGGTTAATTTTCGTGGTTTTCAAGTTATGAGAGACCCATGAATTTATGTCCACCATGTAATGTAATTTTTCACAGATGTTACAACTCAACAATCCTCCATCCATGAAATTAAATCCCCACAAACCTACATTTTTTCCTCAAACCTCGAAATTTGACCTCATGAAAATATGTGATTTTACAGTACACGTAGCATGCCATAGATAGGGATAGTTGACACAGAAAAAGAGGCAAGGATGAGTTGTTAAACTAACAGTATATACATGTATACTGTATATTTATTGCTTCTTTTAGGGAAGAGTCCCAACCTGAACAAGTGGATTGTACATCTTCCTGCAGGTGCTTGGTGCTCCTCTGTGGAGGAATGCTACAGCAGGTAAAATTAAAAAGACATGCAAGTTTTAATCTTCACTCTCACTGATCAAAATTTAAAGCCCTTTACCTGTATATGATGATGTTTCTATATATGTGAAAATTTCATGAATTGGATGTACATGTAATAATACAATCAATCAAATTACTGATCATTTATTCTTACAAGGTTAAATAATTGAATGTTAATTGAGAATTTTATATTAACAGGAGTCTGACAGAGCTTGGGTCCAGTGTAGAGGCTCCTATGTTCCGAGCTTTTAATGGAATTCTTTCTCCTAGTGAGTCAGAAAACCCCAAATTTCACATGTGGAATATGGTGGATTTCCTTTACTGTGATGGGGGCTCCTTTCTAGGTAGTTAGAGATTATTATGTACAGTTTTTGATTTGGTTCAAGACTGTACTGAAAATAATCTATTATAGCTGATAGACTTAACTATGTACATGGATTGTAAGATATTGAAGCATTTAGCAAATTTATCTTCAATTTTATATACATGACAAAAAGAGGTGTCTCAAAATACTTCAAATTTCAACAGAATTGAGAAGGTCAAAAGGTTTAGTCCCTGAATGTTTCAGTCACATTTTCATATGTATATTCTGAGATCAGTTCTTGTAATTTTTTTAACAGGAAACAGGAGCAATGTCATCAGCCACAAATCTAAGAAGTTGTACCTGACGGGTTTTCAGGTGTTTAATGCTTTGATCGACTACTTAGTGGAACACACAGAACTCAGAACGGCTGACCAGGTCATCCTCATAGGGTCCTCAGGTAAACAGGGAATTTATAGGTAACAGGGTTAACGTAGACTTATCTTCTAAAGACTTCTAAATACTTACATGTTATCTTCATTAAAGTACATATAATTTTGTGTTTGTCATCCTTAAACTCTAGCAAAATTAAAGCACGAAACAACATGAACATTTGGATTTCTTTTGAAATCCATGAGAAATATCGTTTTTATTAACAAGACAAACAGCTAGGAGCATCGATCTAGTTATGTCTTAGACTTAGCCATAAAATGTTCAAGAAAAATACTAACTTTTAGTTATTTTACTCAATGAACTTTTGAAATTTTCCAGTAAATTAATTTATTGTCATGTCGTTATATATAGCTGGAGGAGTGGGGGCTACAGTTAACGCTGACTTCCTGAGAGTGAGGCTGAGCGGGGTCAACTCACTCCACCTGGTGGTGGACGGCAGCATGTTTGTGGACAACCCCGAGCAAACTGGACAGCACATGATGAGGAACATCTTCAAGAATACTTTCTACCTCCATAACATACAAGGTACAATGTCAAACATTTATTTTCATTTTTCATAGATAGCTATGTACAGGAAAACCCTAGAGGTAAGAGTAATTTATCAAGTACCATGAATCAACTGGTACCAGGATTTGGTTGGGCTTTTAATAGTATGCCGAAGTAGTTATGTAATTTGAGTTGTTTTCTCACTGCACAGAGCTTCATTTCTTCTTCACTTACTGCAACAGCATTACCGCAAATGTGCATCAAATGAATTTTATGCTTACGTTTGAGAGATTTTCATTCTTGAAAGTAAAAATGTATAACAGTGTATGAACTTATTTTTGATGAGTTTGTCTATGGTACTGGTACTTCACTATTAACATGTTTTATGAGATAAATGTCAGATATATTTGACTTGTAATCTTTTCTATAACAAGGTGCCCAAAGTATTCAGGAGTGTACCCAGAAGATGCACAGCACTGACCAGTGGCAGTGTCTACAGCCCACCTTCTTCTACAAACATCTGTTCACACCTGTCTTTTTCCTGAACTCCCTGCACGATTCCTGGTACAGTAAGAACGCTATAGGAGTAACCTGCCCCTTCTCCACCTGTAGCCAGACAGACATTTCTATACTGGATCAACACAGGAGCTTTATTCTCTCCAAACTCTCTCCTGTTCTGCAGTCAAAGCAGGATGGGATATATCTGACCTCCTGTCCCATTCATACAATGACCATGAACAAAAGATTCTCTTCCAAGTTAAGTGAAGTGGGTATTTCCCCTCAGACCGCCTTAATTAAGTGGTATTTTCATCAAGTTCCCAACTATACTTTTGTTGAGAACATAGATTTTAGAGAAGCTACAGCAGTTTGCAAATTAGGAAACTGAAAAAAGCCTAAATATTTTTAGTTCTCCTTAGGAAGGAACTTTTTTTTGGTTTCTCACCACTGTGTAAAGTTTGTGAAGTACAATACATGTGATACACAAAAGAAAAACAACACATAACGTGAATGGCAATTTCAGATACTCGGCCTTTTCTGTATTGTTTGTTTCTTTGTCTTGTTTTATTTTTTCATATATGTGTTTGTAGAATTACAAACATTTTGTTCAAGTTTATAGCAGATCAGTAAACCCCATCCTTTTTTTTGTTGGGAAATGTGAATTTTATTATACAAGTATTAATGCCTTAACTCTTCATATCCATAAATGCCATCATTTCTTAGATGTGTTATTTTAATTTAGATTTTGATCAGTGTTGTACATTTTCACAAGTGCTTTAAAGTAGAGTTATAGTATTGCCCAAGCAGGGATATTGTGCCAAATATTAGGCTTTAGTGGATTTTTTTTTATCAGACGTGTAATTTTCTTTACAAAATAAGTATTCTTTAATGAAATCCTTCTTTTGTGAGTTTAGAAAGGTATACAGTATTATGTATAATATCATATGCATCATCTACAAACAAATTCTTTGTTTTATTATGTATCATTTAACTTCAACTTTTGCATAGGAGGAATTTACAAAATACACAAGTACTTAGTGCCATGTCAAATAAAATGTAGCTGCAAAATTTTTGAAGGAGTATTAGCAACTTTTACTGTACCACTTATAGAATGAGTGTGCCCCATTTTATATAATATTTCAATTTGCACCTTTAATTTTAGATTTACTTTAACTGTACTTTGTATATGTACATAAATCATGCATATGATTCTTCTTTCCCTCGTGTAATTATAGTTATCATTAAAACCAAATGTAAAAATACCAAATAGACATAATTCACAGGTTTTTGAACACATGAATTAAAATACTAAAATGTGTACTCTAAAACTGTCATTCATGTTTAACTTGAACACTAATTTCTTGCATTATTGAAGTAATATTACTCTAAATTCTTCATTTTCTACCCTTTTCACTGCTCTTTCACACTGTGATTTCTAAATGGATTGAATGTTTACCTCTGGTTCTAAATTGCATGTCTGATCTTCAGTCTCTACAAAAGAGCTTTACCAGTTCAGCAAAACTTGTTTAGTACGAACACGGATATTGCGAATTTACGGATATAGCGAAGTCATCTTGGACTCCCAGCTATATAAATTTAATGAATGTCATATATGGTTATAACGAATTACGGATATAGCAAAGTAATTTCATAGGTCCCAGCAACTTCGTTATAACCGTGTCTTGCTGTAATTAACTTTTTTTGTTAATTAGATATATAATAAACTTGCTCGTGTTTATTTTGATAGCTACATTATTTTTTCTCATTACTACCACATTTTTAATCTCTATCTAAAGTTTCTTCACTGTAACTTAACGATTTCCAAAGATCTCGCACTAATACTAAATGAAACGTCTGTTCTTTAATGTGGAGTTCTAAGATTCGATTAAGTCAAAACCCAGCTAATTTTTTTCCATCATTTAGCTACTTGTCACTGAAAATGTGAAGCAAATTTGAGATGTTGAATCATATGATAACTTTCACATAGTTACATATAGCAAAGCAAAGTCAAATAGGTGATTACATCAATCTTCTTTGCTTAACAGTGTGCAATTGATGTCAGATCAATTTCTTAAGTTATTTCCCCCTACAGTGTATAATGCGTGTTTGAGTTATTATACAGTCAAACCTCATTATTTTTTAACTCAATGAGACAGAGAAATCCCAGATATCCTAGGATACGAGATATTAAAATAAAATGCTTAAGTGTTTGGCACTACAAAGCTACTTTGGTATATCCATTGTAATTGAGATTTTGGTGTTCAAGATACTGAGGTTCAACAGTATACATATAATTTTTTGTGTGATTTTTTAAAGATTTATTCTACGTTTTGTCTGGACTGTTAGTCTGAATTTTATAATTTGTTTTATATTTATTACCCAGAAAAGTATGTGGCGAATGTACATATTATATACAAACAATTTGTATTTTTTGCAGTTGGAAATATTTTGCTATTTGACCACAAACATGACAAAAGACAAGAAATAAAATTCTTCAATTTTAGATTAGATTTCTGTAATTTATAATTTTGAATACACCAATTTATGAACACATATAGTATATTTCATGTCAGGAATATTTTGCAAATGTAAATTTGAAGGATATGTCCTTAATGAAAAACATGGACAACTGCAGAAAATCTGTTATACAGTATCGAGCTTTGTAAGCATTTTGTTCTGTATATATTGAAAGATTGCTCATGAAGGCAGAACTCCATTTTTTTTACATAAATTTTATTTAGAATGATACTCTATGTAATATTTACATATACATGTAACATTCTTTGTCACAATTTATACTTTGTGAACACATTGATGTGAAGTGGAATAAAATCATACAATTCTTAAGTTTCTATTTAGCCCTTTTACATGGGCTTGTAATAGCACCTCTTCAATATGCTGAATTTCCCTCTTATAAAGGGAAATAAAACAGATTAAGGTACATGCAACATGAATCTGTCACAGAACATCTGTTGAACCCCTTAACATTCCTACAGCAGGAAATACATGTAGATTCAGCAAACATATGGTATGTTTCATAGAGCCTGTATGTTTAATGAGGCATCATAAACACAAAAGCCGTGTGTGAGGAGGAACCATGGGATTTGTTTTCTGAAAAAAAAAGAAATTGAATTGATACATGAACAAAAACATAGGTAATCAGAGATTACAGAGCTCACCTCAACGAATGTTGTCTTTAATTAAAGCAATATGAGCTGCATATTTGAAAATTTTATTTTGCTGTTAAAATGTGTTATTATGATAAATTTTATGTAACTTAAACCTTTATGATCAATTAGACTTGAATAAAGCAGAAGAAATACTTCTTTATGCAATATAATATACAGTTTTATATAAGAAAGCATTATTGTACAGGACGACAATAATGCAATTTTGATGCAAACAAGGCTTATAAATAGTTTTTCCGTCGCAAATATGAACAACAGAAGTTTGTTAACGTAATTTTTTTGTCATTGAAGTAGTTAATATTTACAATTTTGCAACAAAATATTTTACATCAAAGTTGCAGCTCGTATTGCTTTAAGGCAAAGTCACACAATTACCCAACAAAAAGTGTACATCCAAAAATGCAAAATTTATGCAATTTTGATCTGATATTTTTAAATAGACCTATATAAAAACTTCAAACTAGTTCTTCATCACGAAAATGTGATTACAAATCCAGCATCTGAAGCAAGTTTGAAAGTTTTCATCCCTTGATGCATCATTTGGGCAAGTTTGGTTTATATAAGCCTTATAGTTTCTTGGTAATAGACCTGCTCCTATAACTTTTACCTGGTCCATTATCTGGAAAAAGTATGTTGAATTCAGCATCCGGAGCAAGCCCATTAGTATGCATCCTAAGATGTATCATCCATGTGAGTTTGCACAACATTGGGCTTATAGTTACTCAGAAATGAAACCTGCATAAAAATTTAACCTCCTCACTCATCCAGAAAAAAAAGTAGGTCAGATTCAGCATCTGAAGCCAGCCTGGTAGAATGCAACCTTAGATGTATCATTCATGCAAGTTAGGTCATTAAAGAGCTCATAGTTACTTGGAAATGAATCCTGCAACAAAAACTTTTACCTGTTCACTCATCAAGAAAATGTAGGTCAGATTCAGCATCCGAACAAGTCTGGTAGTATGCATCCCAAGATGTACCATCCATGCAAGTTTGGTCACCATAGGGCTCATTGTATCTTGGAAATGAACCCTGCATCAAAAACTTTAACCTGTTCACTCAACCGGAAAATGTAGCTCAGAGTCAGCATCCGAAGCAAGCCTGGTAATATGCATCCTTAGATGTAACATTCATGCAAGTTTGGTCAACATAGGGCTTATATTTACTTGCAAATGAGACCTGCACCAAAATCATTAACCTGTTAGCTCATCTGGAAAATGTAGGTCAGATTCAGCATCCAAAGCAAGTCTGGTAGTGTACATCCTTAGATGTATCACCCATGCAAGTTTGCTCAACATAGGGCTTATAGTTACTTGGAAATGAGACTTGCACCAAAAACATTAACCTGTTCACTCAACCGGAAAATGTAGCTCAGAGTCAGCATCCGAAAAAAGTCTGGTAGTGTACATCCTTAGATGTATCACCCATGCAAGTTTGCTCAACATAGGGCTTATAGTTACTTGGAAATGAGACCTGCACCAAAAACATTAACCTGTTCACTGAACCGGAAAATGTAGGTCAGATTCAGCATCCGAAGCAAGTCTGGTAGTGTACATCCTAAGATGTATCATCCATGCAAGTTTGGTCAACATAGGGCTTATATACTTGGAAATGAACCCTGCACCAAAAAACATTAACCTGTTCACTCAACCAGAAAATGTAGGTCAAATTCAGCATCCGAAGCAAGCCTGGTAATGTGCATCCTTATTTATATACACCATCCATGCAAGTTTGGTCAACATAAGGCTCATAGTTACTTCGAAATGAGACCTACACCAAAAACTGCACCAAAAATGTTAACCTGCTCCAAAAACATTAACCTGGTCATTCCTTTGCTGAAATTGCAGCATCTGAAACTATGACTGGTACAATGAAACACACTAGAAGCATCTTCCATGCATGTCTAATCAATATAGGGCATAGAAGTACTTAAAAAGAAAACTGCTCCAAAAAACTTAACCTTCACCTGGGACGCCGACACCGACGCCGACACCGAGGGTATTACATAAGCTCCCCCAACTTCGTTGAGGTGAGCTAAAAAGCAGTTGATTTCACTCATTAAGAATGACATTGTGCAAATTGTATTATGGTCTATATATACACTGACAATAAACACTGACAATAAAACATAATGCTCAAGGAGAATGGTCCAATACACTGACAGTATAACACATATGATTTGTGAGGAGAATGGTCCTAAAAAATGACAGTATAATACAATGTGTGAGGAGAAGTGTCCTATACACTGACAGTATAATACAATGTGTGAGGAGAATGGTCCTATACACTGACAGTATAATACAATGTGTGAGGAGAATGGTCCTATACACTGACAGTATAATATAATGTGTGAGGAGAATGGTCCTATACACTGACAGTATAATATAATGTGTGAGGAGAATGGTCCTATACACTGGCAGTATAATATAATGTGTGAGGAGAATGGTCCTATACACTGACAATATAATACAATGTGTGAGGGGAATGGTCCTATACAATGGTCATATACACTGGCAGTATAATACAATGTGTGAGGAGAATGGTTCTATACACTGACAGTATAATACAATGTGCGAGGAGAATGGTTCTATACACTGACAATATAATACTTACAATGTGTGAGGAGAATGGTCCTATACACTGACAATATAATACTTACAATGTGTGAGGAGAATGGTCCTATACACTGACAATATAATACTTACAATGTGTGAGGAGAATGGTCCTATACACTAGCAGTATAATACAATGTGTGGGGAGAATGGTCATATACACTGGCAGTATAATACAATGTGTGAGGAGAATGGTCCTATACACTGACAGTATAATACAATGTGCGAGGAGAATGGTTCTATACACTGACAATATAATACTTACAATGTGTGAGGAGAATGGTCCTATACACTGACAATATAATACTTACAATGTGTGAGGAGAATGGTCCTATACACTAGCAGTATAATACAATGTGTGGGGAGAATGGTCATATACACTGACAGTATAATACTATGTGTGAGGAGAATGGTCCAATACACTGTCAGTATAATATTATGTGTGAGGAGAATGGTCCTATACACTAGCAGTATAATACAATGTGTGAGGGGAATGGTCCTATACACTGACAGTATAATACTATGTGTGAGGAGAATGGTCCAATACACTGTCAGTATAATATTATGTGTGAGGAGAATGGTCCTATACACTAGCAGTATAATACAATGTGTGAGGGGAATGGTCCTATACACTGACAGTATCATACTTACAATGTGTGAGGAGAATGGTCCTATACACTGACAGTATAATACAATGTGTGAGGAGAACAGTCCTGTACACTGTCAGTATAATATTATGTGTGAGGAGAATGGTCCTATACACTGACAGTATAATATAATGTGTGAGGAGAATGGTCCTATACACTGACAGTATAATATTATGTGTGAGGAGAATGGTCCTATACACTGGTCCTATACACTGACAGTATAATATTATGTGTGAGGAGAATGGTCCTACACACTGACAGTATAATACAATGTGTGAGGAGAATGGTCCTATACACTGACAGTATAATATTATGTGTGAGGAGAATGGTCCTATACACTGGTCCTATACACTGACAGTATAATACAATGTGTGAGGAGAATGGTCCTATACACTGACAGTATAAGGGCTGTTCGGAAATTATTGAGACAATTACATTTACTCCATAAAGGACAGAGATAATTTCATGAAAATTCGTCAACATTTCATAAAGAACGAATAAGACACTTATGCAAAATTTCCAAATCCTATGATGATTAGATAAGTTTTGGTGAAATAATAAACATGCATATGTCTATCAACCCGGAGCAGTATCGCTACGTTATTTAACGTCACGTCAGCCGGAGATGTTTTCGCATGTGAAACGATCGGGAAGCGTTTAATACTCTTAATTCTTTGTTATTACATATAACATTACAAAAATCAAGCATTCTCTTTTCTTAAACTATTCTTTAAAACTGTATGCTGTTGCAACCCCAGTGTAAAATTTTTATTTGTTGGAAAGGATGACTTAGAATCACGCAATGCCCATTTATGCAATGAGGGTCAACAATATTAATACCGTACGTAATAACTGATGGTCTTCCAAAGCTTTTGATTTTACTTTGGTTGAATTAACTGTAAAAAAAAATGTACACCAATGAAATAACAAACTATAACACATTATTTTTTCTCGTTGTTATTGTTTCAGCAGGTCCTTCAGTCTGGAAAAGAGTTCTACATTGAGCTACACAAAATTTTAGGTATGCTGGCTGCTCCGCCTTTGACGTCAGAATCTATTTTGTCGTCGTTAACAGCTTTCTCTACCGCGCTTAATTTTTTTATGATCTCCGTATTTCTGATCAAAATTTTAACAAAGTTGCACAATATAAATTTGAAATAAAGCTGAAAAATTATATACATGAACTGAATTATTTTCGCTTTTATCATAGGTCCACGAAGAGATGAAACGTTGGTGTTTCATACTTTCAATACATGATTTCATGAGTGCTCCGGGTACCACTACTATTGATGCATTTATATACCATTGTAGAGAAAATATTAAATATTGGTAAAATATCTCTTGCTTTTATTAATTCTTAGAATGTGTCAAACGTACATGCAAATTTTCACAGAAAGACGTTCATTAGAAAGCAAAATATACACAATGTCTCAATAATTTCCAAACAGCCCTCGTATAATACCATGTGTAAGGAGAATGGTCCTATACACTGACAGTATAATACGTACAATGTGTGAGGAGAATGGCCCTATATTATGACAGTATAATACTTACAATGTGTGAGGAGAATGGTCCTATATTATGACAGTATAATACTTACAATGTGTGAGGAGAATGGCCCTATATTATGACAGTATAATACTTACAATGTGTGAGGAGAATGGTCCTATACACTGACAGTATAATACAATGTGTGAGGAGAATGGTTCTATACACTGACAGTATAATATAATGTGTGAGGAGAATGGTTCTATACACTGACAGTATAATACAATGTGTGAGGAGAATGGTTCTATACACTGACAGTATAATATAATGTGTGAGGAGAATGGTCCTATACACTGGTCCTATACACTGGCAGTATAATACAATGTGTGAGGAGAATGGTCCTATACACTGACAGTATAATACAATGTGTGAGGAGAATGTTCCTATACACTGACAGTATTATACTTACAATGTGTGAGGAGAATGTTCCTATACACTAACAGTATAGTACTTGCAATGTGTGAGGAGAATGGCCCTATATTATAACAGTATAATACTTACAATGTGTGAGGAGAATGGTTCTATACACTGACAGTATAATACAATGTGTGAGGAGAATGGCCCTATATTATGACAGTATAATACTTACAATGTGTGAGGAGAATGGTCCTATACACTGACAGTATAATACAATGTGTGAGGAGAATGGTTCTATACACTGACAGTATAATACAATGTGTGAGGAGAAGTGTCCTATACACTGACAGTATAATACAATGTGAGAGGAGAATGTTCCTATACACTGACAGTATCATACTTACAATGTGTGAGGAAAATGGTCCTATATTATGACAGTATAATACAATGTGTGAGGAGAATGGTCCTATACACTGACAGTATAATACAAATGTACTTATAATGTGTGAGGAGAATGGTCCTATATTATGACAGTATTATACTTACAATGTGTGAGGAGAATGGTCCTATTTTATGACAGTATAATACAAATGTACTTACAATGTGTGAGGAGAATGGTTCTATATTATGACAGTATAAAACAAATGTACTTACAATGTGTGAGGAGAATGGTCCTATATTATGACAGTATAATACTTACAATGTGTGAGGAGAATGGTCCTATATTATGACAGTATAATACTTACAATGTGTGAGGAGAATGGTCCTATATTATGACAGTATAATACAAATGTACTTACAATGTGTGAGGAGAATGGTCCTATATTATGACAGTATTATACTTACAATGTGAGAGGAGAATGTTCCTATACACTGACAGTATAATACTTACAATGTGTGAGGAGAATGGTCCTATATTATGACAGTATAATACTTACAATGTGTGAGGAGAATGGTCCTATATTATGACAGTATAATACAATGTGTGAGGAGAATGGTCCTATATTATGACAGTATAATACTTACAATGTGTGAGGAGAATGGTCCTATATTATGACAGTATAATACTTACAATGTGTGAGGAGAATGGTCCTATATTATGACAGTATAATACTTACAATGTGTGAGGAGAATGGTCCTATATTATGACAGTATAATACTTACAATGTGTGAGGAGAATGGTCCTATATTATGACAGTATAATACTTACAATGTGTGAGGAGAATGGTCCTATATTATGACAGTATAATACTTACAATGTGTGAGGAGAATGGTCCTATATTATGACAGTATAATACAATGTGTGTGGAGAATGGTCCTATATTATGACAGTATAATACTTACAATGTTTGAGGAGAATGGTTCAGTATAATACAATGTGTGAGGAGAATGGTCCTATACACTGACAGTATAATACTTACAATGTGTGAGGAGAATGGTCCTATATTATGACAGTATAATACTTACAATGTGTGAGGAGAATGGTCCTATACACTGACAGTATAATACTTACAATGTGTGAGGAGAATGGTCCTATATTATGACAGTATAATACAATGTGTGAGGAGAATGGTCCTATACACTGACAGTATAATACTTACAATGTGTGAGGAGAATGGTCCTATATTATGACAGTATAATACTTACAATGTGTGAGGAGAATGGTCCTATATTATGACAGTATAATACTTACAATGTGTGAGGAGAATGGTCCTATATTATGACAGTATAATACTTACAATGTGTGAGGAGAATGGTCCTATATTATGACAGTATAATACTTACAATGTGTGAGGAGAATGGTCCTATATTATGACAGTATAATACTTACAATGTGTGAGGAGAATGGTCCTATATTATGACAGTATAATACTTACAATGTGTGAGGAGAATGGTCCTATATTATGACAGTATAATACGTACAATGTGTGAGGAGAATGGTCCTATATTATGACAGTATAATACTTACAATGTGTGAGGAGAATGGTCCTATATTATGACAGTATAATACTTACAATGTGTGAGGAGAATGGTCCTATATTATGACAGTATAATACTTACAATGTGTGAGGAGAATGGTCCTATATTATGACAGTATAATACTTACAATGTGTGAGGAGAATGGTCCTATATTATGACAGTATCTCCTCATGGCCTCCTGGATGTCCTCAGGTTGTATCGCTGTAGAAATCTCTAAAGCACTTCCTACACCACTCTGAAAACATAAAGAGTGTTATTACAACTGCTGGACATGGTATGAATATAGGTTTATTAGATTCCTTACCATAATGGACAGATTTTGTTTTTCAATAAATTCACAAGAAAGAACACTTTAAGATTTTTGGAATACATGTGAAATAATGATAAACATTCCATATGCCAATTGAAGTTTTTGTGATTGATGTGTACAAGTTATTTCCAATACTAAATACAAGTGTAAATTATGGAATCTGCAGTATATGTAGGACTATGAAATCTCATCAAAGAAAACCCTATCCAGTACCATTTTAGATACATTATTTTCATAGTTAATGCATACTAATTAATAATTGGCATATTTTCTCATAGTTTATGCTAACATTTTGATGAATAGGAAAAGATTTATTTTACAGGTTACAATGGTAGTCTACCTTTTTGCGTTTTTTACTCTTGGGTTTCGGGAGTGAGGCACTGAGAGAAGAAGAGCTGGAACTCAAGCTAAGGGTGGATCCAGGAGTTGTTGGTGTGGCAGGAGGACTCTGGTACAAAAAAGTGCTTAATATTACAAAATGAGGCAGCCTTTTATCAACATAATGGTGTACTTGGTTATTTAAGTTAATAGACAGGAGCAGAGAAGAAGATTTTCAAAGAAATAATGCATTTTCACTAAATGATCCATATAGCCCCTCTCTAGCACTAGGGCTGGGGGCCATAAAACTTAGACGAGCTCACTTTGAGTTCCGTCTCACATTTCCACAATAATTTCCTTTGGAAATTAAGATGAGATCAAAAGTGAGTTCAAGTTTTATGGCCCCCAGGCCTGGACCCCTGAACCTAGGGCCATGAATTTCACAATTTTGGTAGAGGGCTCAATACAACCATGCCAACAGTTTGAATGGATGATGTCCAGGAGTAAAGATGAAGATTTTTAAAGATTGCAATAATTTTGGTGTTTTTAGTCCCATCCTTCAGGCCCCAGGGGGGCAGGAAACATGAAATTACGATTTTTTTCCCCTTCACCCATAGATGCTATATGCCAACATTGGTTAAAAAATGGTTAAGCGGTTACAGAGAAGAAGCTAAAAATGTTCAAATGTTAACAAACGACGAATGACGCACAATGATAGACAAAAACTGATAGCAAAAGGTCACCTGAGTGACTTGGGTGACCTAAAAAGGCAAAAGCTGCATATGATGCAAACCTGGAAAAATGGATCACTGAGACAATATTCATCTACTAATGCTTAATAAAATTTTAAATAAATGGAAGAGCATCATCTGTTTATTGACATACAGACTGTGCGTCTCTAAAAAGAAATAATTGTAGCTATTTTAAGCATGCCTGCATGCTCCAATATATGAGGGTTGTCCGTAAAGTTCGTGGACAAGCTAAAAATTAAATAAAAGATGTGTCATTGAAATTTATTATTAACATATTTTTAATTCTTTACTTAATGTGAATTGAAAAATGTGAAATTTTATTTAATTACAAATGTTTAATTACAATTATGGCTTCATAATTAGACTTGGAATGAATTATGTATCTTAGAGCACCGTGTGCAAAATTTTAATCAAATAAATATTATTATTTTTATAAATTACATTTGTATTTTATAAAATTCTGCGGAAATCTTGCTGACTTTTACATTATGAGGTTGACAGAAGTTATCACATCAAACATGCAAAATTTGAACGTTCAAAGTTTCAAAATGGCTGAGCAATCATAGTTAGAATATATTAAGACAGGATCGGAATAATGTTCAAAAAATGGACGTTCTCGGAATAGGTGGAGCAGTGGGCAGTGATAAAATTCTGCTCAGACATCGGAAAAACACCTACAGATACCAATACATTCTGTAAACAATCGGGATACAATAGTTAAAGAAGCTGTTTATAAGTATTTAAGAGCCATATAATATTTTCGAACAGAAGGAACAGTTTACAGGATGACATGCGTGAAGGAAAACCATCATTCCTAGATTTCAGTGATGTAAAAAATGAATTTCATAATGTGATTTTGAAAATCAAAATCGTTTTTACGCGGACAGAGGTTGGATGATTGCAGGATATGAGACAGGCATTCTTAAATATTATTTCACGTATGAAACCTGAACATTTTCTGCACATTTTTATGACTGGTTAAAGCGACAAAAGAAATGTATTGAGTTAAACGGTGACTATGTTGAGAGAAGTTACATGTACTCATATTAAGCTTTTCACGTCGGGTAATGTACATCAAGAATTTTTGTTTTATTGCTCCGGGTATGAGTGTGCGTCTTTTTTGTATCTGATAAAAATATAACTAGTTGTGCTTTGTTTTTGTTGAAAACTTGCATATTAATAAAATGAAACATGAATTTAATAAAAATAAAAGTTTCATATATTTTATCAATGTTTGTCAATAATTATCAATGTTGTCCACAAACTTTACAGACAACCCTCGTATTCTTAATAGATTTGTTATTTTCATGTTTGAATAGAATATAATAAAACAATGTGTGATCTAATATTTCCAACAATTGCCTCTTATTTCTAGATGAAAAATAATTACAGCAAAAGCAGTATCAAACAGAAGTTTGATGAGTTATTCAGAGCAATATCCTATGTACATGTATGCCTCCAAAACTATAGTTAAGTAATTCTTTTTTTTTTGGGGGGGGTGGGGGTTGAATTATTAAACTTATGTTTACCTGAATGGCAATGCAATTCCCCTTTTTACAATCTCGTTAACAGGTAAATGATCTTACCTGGACAGGTGAAGTTGGTCCCTGAGTGGTGGAGGGTGGGGCAGAGATTCCTGACCCAAGGGAGATTTGGTTGTAGTAATTAATACAGACAGTGGGGCCATTCCTTGGCACTGGGTCTCCATAAACTGTTTTCTTGTCCTGCTTCACTAGCAAGGCCATGTCCACTATCTGTTGAAAGAATGCTTTGTATATATACTTAGTAATTATATTTTTTTCATCAAATTTAGACTTATATAAACCAGTTAGCTTATGGGGTTGGCAATTTGTTTTTATTTTTACCATAATTTTTATAAAACCATCCAGAAACTTGCTACAAAAGGTTTAGATACTCAGCTTCAAAGTTCTAACCCTGGTTCTTCACATGAAGAGGTTTTACCATAGCGACCCACTGTGATGACTAAAAATATGGTACATGTATGTACGGCATCATTAAACAATAAGTGCCAGTGGTCAAAATCAACAGCTGCCATGATTGAGTTCTTGTTGCACTTCAGTTCTAACATTGTCTCATGAATCAAATGAATCAGTTGTATCTGATTTAATTATATATAATTACTACATCTACTTCACGCTGAATGAAATGGGTAAAATCACATAAAATTATACAAATAGAACATATACAAGTACTGTTTGCAGAAAATTAAGTTTATATAGAATCATTTTTTCTCTATTTTTTGTATATACCAAATATTAAACTGTACTATATATTTTATTTGAATTATTACAAACTATTCCAATTAAAATTTATCAACATGTATCTAGATAACAGTCCTTCTAAAAAAGAATGTGAAATGTTTTTATAACTGAAATCTTGTAAAAACTTCTAATCAGAATCTGACAAAAAACCCTGACAGAATTAAACCTAGATTTGTCAGAATGGAATGAGTCCCTTGCCTGCTACTGTTGGAATATGCAATTATCTGTACATTACCACAACTTAATTCTTTTGCTTCCAATTCCCTAAAGGTTATGAGATCTTAGGGAATCTTTTTTTTAATCAGACAAATAGAATGAACTCCAAGAAAAAGACAACTTTAGGTCACTGCATGCAAACCTACAACCTCTTATTGGCAAAAGTGAATATATCTTTGGACTCGGCGACTCCGAAAAGCAATAAAAGTGGAGGCATCAAACCAATATCATCATTTACACCTAGTAAGCTATCTTCAAACATTTATTTTTAGCTGCACATGCAGACAAATCCTTGAACTTTGAAATCAATCTTTAGGAAAACTTTCATGGAGTCAACTGAAATCTACTGAATTCAAAATGTAAGGATACTTTCATATGACATCTTTTCTGGCTTAGTTATTATTTAAAAAAAAAAGGTTTATATGATACCTTATTTGAGCTGTTATTTTTCTTTGAGCCTCCTTTGGAAAGTTTATTTAAAACTAGCTCAGTGATTAAAAGATAAAAATGTTAAAAAACAAGAGATGTTTGTAAAACACCTATGCCCCCTCCCCATATAATTGGAATTCTTCTAATTAGATATTCTTACGATAAATCTGTATACCAAATTTCATTTCAATATGTGCAACATCTGCAAAAATAATGAATAGAAACTGCAAATACATGTAATTGCAATTTTTCTAAGTCCAAGGGGTATAAATCTGTCCAAAATTGCCCAATCGTACCCAAAACACAAGTTGACCTATATATTCTTATGATAAATCTGTATACCAAATTTCATTTCAAGGGGGGGGGGGGGCATAAAAATTAAATAACATAATAATAACATAAATAAAATAAAAAACATAAATGCATATTACTTATTAACAGAGAGGAAAATACTGATTAAAATCATGAAATTTTTTTCTGTGCATCTGCTAAGCTTATGCATTTGTACAGCCAAATCATGCCAAGTCATTCACCTATACAAGTTCAATAACTCCATATTCCCATCTCTTTCATCTTCTTAAAATGAATATCTACTCCTATCATGCCGAGATGTACCTGAGCAACAATTTCATAGGCGAAGTAGTTGATGATTTCCATGGCGTGCTGATTGGGTTTGAGATCCATAATGACTCCTGCCAGTAACCAGTCCTTAAACCGCTGGGCTTTGTTACGCCTCCCTGTCAGGACAATGAATACAGTAAACCATCTATTCATTGTACATCATTTCAGTGTAATATTTAGCATATTTATGATATACATATGAAATTCTTATACATGAAACTGTGCTATTAGACTGAACCATCCTCAGACCAGCAGCTTTAAAATAATATCAAAATTAATTCTGTCAGACTAAAGCAATTTACTGGTCAGTAGAACTGTCCAACATTTTGAGAATCTGGTCTAGACATCAACATAAGATAATACACATACCAAAGCTAGCCTGTCTGGCCTCAACATATTCCATGTATTGCTTCTGATCCATGTACCTTGTTTGTATTTCTGCTCTCTGTAAATCATAATATGTACCAATATTAACACTGTCTACAAACATAAATAAAATATAGACTTTCTTGGTGGTTTTTACAAGTGAGCAGTTCTCCCCATAAATCAAATGGGGTTCAACAAGATTCCTTTGAAAACTTCCATTTTTTTTTTTGAGGAGGGGGGGGGGGTGTTTAGAGGTACACCTTAGGAAACATATAATCTTAACCAAAGTGTAACTATATGCATTTTTTGATGCAATTACCCATTTATATTAAAGGTTCAAGTGGGGGTTTCTATTACCAAAGTAATAAAAATCCTTCAAATGCTGTTATTTGTTTAATATAACATGCAGCATCTAAAACAATGAATAGTAATGTACATCCCTTTAGGCAATTTCCATACAAGTTTTGTTGATGATGTATGCCTGAACTTTGGCGGTGTCTATTATAGATTCCAACAATACTAACCAGTAATCTCTCTTTCTTCACTTCATCTGTTCCTCCATCTTCAAACAGTGCCAATAGTTCTCCTGATATTTGCAAAGGAAAAAATATTGTCTAGAATCTTTTTTTTTTTTACTTTTACGAGACCAAAAAGATTCAGTGTGTTGTATCCTTATGAATTATATAGATACCATTTTGAGTGTATTTTTTGAAAATTACAATAAAACAATGTATATCAATATTACTGATCAAAACTCAACAACCATTAACTTATAGATTTTTTCAACATTACAGAATTCCTCAAACCATGGTTTCCTTATTCTTTTTTTTAACTAAAATCTACATGTACATGATATATAAATACTTCTATCTTTTAAACATTTTATCCCAAGCCATGCTTCAAAACACTTCTTTTTCAATGATTATCAGAAGTCAAAGTAAGGTCAGGCACCTGTGGCGTCGATAGAGCTCAGGTAGTTGTAGCACAGTTTGAGGCATGTCTTCGCCGGATGAGCGAATTTTTCTCCCCCTGGATCTTCCTCTCCCTCCTCACTCACCCCCTTCATTGCCATGGTGCGCTGGTCCTTCACCCCCATATACCGCAACAGACGTCTCAGCTTGACCTTCAAAAAGGTCAAATATACTTCATTACAGAGTTTATTTTGGAAATGCAAGTTACAAAATTTATTGCCATTTCACCCTGACCAGTCCCCTTCTAAAATCAAATAGACAAGTTTTTTCAGTCTCAAAGACAAAATCTAGTTTGAATTGTGGGGGGTTCATGTACACAATTTTACATGTTCATGGGGACTAATTTCATGGGTTACTCTACAATGTATTCAATGAATCAATATACATGTATTTACAAACTAGAACTGTCCAAGCGGGACAAAATACCCCCCGCTGGGTTTTTCAGAAGTAAGTTTTTCCATGATAAAGATATGTATCACACATGAATTATTAAATTTTTCTTCTAGTGACCTTGAAGTTCCCTAAATGACCCCAGGTCAAGGTCATAACACACCCTTGGGTCATGGGCAATCTTTGTGTGAAATAAGAACCTACCAAGTTTATCCATAAGAAAGATATGGACCTGACACGAATTATGAAATTTTTCTTCCAGTGACCTTGAACTTCTCCAAATGACCTTGGGTCAAGGTCATGAGAAACCCTTGGGTCATGGGCAATCTTTGTGTGGAATAAGAACCTACCAAGTTTATCCATAAGAAAGATATGGACCGGACAAATTATGAATTTTACTCCCAGTGACTTTGAACTTCCCCAAATGACCTTGGGTCAGGTCATGACACACCCTTAGGTCATGGGCAATCTTTATGTGAAATGAGAACCTACCAAACTTATCCATAAGAAAGATATAGACTGGATACAAATTATTAATTTTTCTTCCAGTGACCTTGAAGTTCCCCAAATGACCTTGGGTCAAGGTCATCACAAACTTTTAGGTCATGGGCAATCTTTGCTTGAAATGAGAACTTACCAAGTTTATCCATAAAAAAGATGTGGACCGGACACCAATTTTGAAATTTTTCTTCTAGTGACCTTGAAGTTCCCCAAATGACCTTGGGTCAAGGTCATGACACACCCTTAGGTCATGGGAAATCTTTGTGTGAAATGAGAACCTACCAAGTTTATCCATAAGAAAGATATGGACCAGACACGAATTATGAAATTTTTCTTCCAGTGACCTTGAAGTTCCCCAAACGACCTTGGGTCAAGGTCATGACACACCCTTACGTCATGGGCAATCTTTGTGTGGAGTAGTAGATTCTAATGTCCCTCCGTAAGAAAGATATGGACCGGACACGTTTGCACAGACAGATGGACAAGGTGATTCCTATATAACCCCCCCCCCCCAAACTTCGTTTGCGGGGGATATAAATAAATGTTTGTGGGGATGAAAATTTGTGAGTAAGGATGACCCATAAAATCCCCCCATGAACAATGATGATTCCATAGTAACTCAGGAACACCCTTCGAGAAGATTAATGTTTTATGTTACTGATTAAATTGTCCAAAGTCAAGGACAATATTAGCCTATATTGTACAGGGCTGTTACTTTTTGATACAGCTGTACTACATTAACCACTTAATCAAATCAAAAGATAGCTCTAAATAAAATGTTGCATTTCCAATCTTTTGAAGGTCAAAAATCAGGACAAAAGAGAGATTTGAAACAAGCAGCCACATGTTTGAAGTTTCAAGGTCAGAATGTGACAGTGACAACTTTTTTTATTTTCCCAACTTCAAGATCAGAGGTCAAGGCCATTATCAATTCTAATAACAATTTTTATTTAAAATACCATCTTCAGTTACTTACCGTTATGTGAGAAGATATTACAATAAGAATAAACAGAAGCAGTTGTATCACATAAAATATTTTATCATGATTTTAAAACTTGGAACAACATGGTAAGCTCTATAGGGTCAAACCTTGATATCCCTTACATATTTGAGGATTTGAGACAACACTCATCTAATAAAACATTCATAAATAAAGAATAAGTGGTTGGGGCTTTAAAAATCATATCAAAATATCCATGGTATTTGAAATATTAGTATTTAATTTGAGATATCAAAGATAAAGGTTTAATTGTTGCTTTGAAACTCTATATAAACCTAATATAGTAAATGTGAAAAGTACAGGGCTACTATGAACTAAAATCTACTTTACTGAATGATTTGATAACCAGTGTATGGTATATCAGTTAAATAATTATTGATTCTTTTAGATTTAGTCTTTTTTTCCCCAAGTTCTCAGGTCAAAAAACTGCAGATGGAAAGGTTCATTGCTCTCTTCAAACATGTAATTTGAATATAAGAAAAAAAAATCTATGACTTCAATCCTTTAAATTAGTTTGTTCTATATTTATCTTTTATACAATGACATGATGGCAGAGGAGGAAAATTACTTTCATAAGACAGAATAATGACAGCATGTGTTTTAGGCAAATTTCAGTCCTAGCTTGCTTTTCCATAACCACAATTACGATATCAATATAATTAGAAATATAAGCATCCGCAAAATCATGAATAAATTCAATATCGTAATCCTTATAGACATGACATGACTTCTGGTGGGAGGAAAATAAGAAAGCTGCTGCAGTAAGAAATAATTATATCCTGTCCTCCGCATACAGAAAATAAATCTCAGATTGTCACGACTATGTAAATCATATTTCTTTTTTTTTTTTTATTTTGAGGGTGCAGAGTAGTTGACTAGTTTACACTTAGTTTAATTTATCTCTTAAAAGGGCTTAATTAATTTCTTTAACAGTTTATCTCCAGCTGACTATAAAATATAATTATATACAAGTACTTGACTAAAAACACTGTATTGAATAATTATATATTCAAAACAACAGGCCCATGGGCCTTATAGGTCACCTGAGCATTATGCAACAACTTTCCAGTGATTCAATTTGATTAATGTTTTAAGCCAGATCTATGGCATTCACAATTTTGAAAGAGGCACCATTGATCATCATAACTACATGTATACACTTAGCAGTTGCTTAGTTTAGTTACTTAATACCCATAGGCAAGGTAGGGGAACAAAAAATGCATTTCAACTAATCAGTAATATTCAGCAATAATCAGTAGTGCCCCTACCATACATGAACCCCTGACCCTTAGGCCTAGATCCACAAATTGCACAATTTTTGAAAATGCATCCTTGCTTTTCAAAAATATTTGATTAATACCAAGAAGCAGATTTCAAACAATTCATTCATTTTAAGTATATAAGTACAGCCCCCCCCCCACCCAACCTCTATGGTACCCCTGACCCTGGGGCATTGAAATTCACAATTCGGGAAGATTCTGGCCCTCGCTCATCATAACTACATAGGTAGTTCATCTGCTTAATACCCAGGATCAGAAAAGAAAATTTTCAAAGATTTAATGTATTTTCATTATATAATCAATAGAGACCTGTCCTAAAACCAGAACCCCGACCCTGGGGCCATAAAATTCACAATTTTGGAAGAGGCATTCTTGCTCATTATAACTATGTACTTAGTTTATTTAATACCCAGGAGCAGAGAAGAAGATTTTCAAAGAATTCATGTATTTTCACGATATAATCAATAGAGCCCCGCCCTAATACCAGAACCCCTGACCCTGGGGCCATAAAATTCACAATTTTGGTAGAGGCACTCTTGCTCATCATAACTATGCACTAGTTAGTCTATTTAATACCCAGGAGCAGAGAAGAAGATTTTCAAAGAATTCATGTATTTTCACTATATAATCAATAGAGCCCCGCCCTAACACCAGAACCCCTGACCCTGGGGCCATAAAATTCACAATTTTGGTAGAGGCACTCTTGCTCATCATAACTATATACTTAGATAGTTTATTTAATACCTAGGAGCAGAGAAGAAGATTTTAAAACGATTCATGTATTTTCACTATATAATCAATAAAGCCCCGCCCTAACACCAGAACCCCTGACCCTGGTGCCATAAAATTCACAATTTTGGTAGAGGCATTCTTGCTCATCATAACTATGTACTTAGTTGGTTTATTTAATACCCAGGAGCACAGAAGAAGATTTTCAAAGAAATAATGCATTTTCACTATATACTTATTTAGCCCCGCCCTAGCACTAGAACCCCTGACCCCAGGGCCATGAATTTCACAATTTTGGTAGAGGACTCAATGCTGATTACAATCATGCAAACAGTTTGACTGCTTGATGTCCAGGAGTAAAGAAAAAGATTTTTACAGATTGCATTAATTTTAGAGGTTTTGGCCCCACCCCTCAGGCCCCAGGGGGGCAGGGATCATGAAATTCACAATTTTTGTTCCCCTTCACCCATAGATGCTTTGTGCCAAATTTGGTTGAAATTGGTTCAGTGGTTGCAGAGAAGAAGCTGAAAATGTTCAAATGTTAACGCATGACGCACAACGCACGACGACGGACGAAATTGGATAGCAATAGGTCACCTGAGTTTACTCAGGTGACCTAATAAAAAGTAAATAAAAAATTTAGTTTTCTACATTTTTTTAAAATTTGTTTTAACACATTAACTTTCAGTATTTAATTTCTCAAAATTTTCTATTTCTTAAAGTAAACTTTTAATCAGAAAGATTATCTATGACCTTAATATAGCAAAACTCGATTAGTACGAACACGGATATTGTGAATTCAGGGATATAGCAAAGGTTGGTTGGGTCCCCAACTACATAAATTTAACTAATTCCTAATACAGAGATAATGAATTATGGATAAAGCAAAGTAATTTCATGTGTCCCAGTGACTTTGTAATAACCAAGTTTTACTGTAATCTAATATGCCTGGTGATCAGTTACATTCCTTTCTGAAAAATGAGCATTGATTTCATATAATAGCTATAGGCACACTTAAATGCAGGAAGGTCAAATGATGTATTAAATTTAATTTTCAAATGTCCTTATTTTAACTTTAACCAAAAAAAAAAAAAAGAAATCATTGATTTTAGGATAGGCTTAAGATGAATAATATTCTGCTAAAAAACAAAGCACAAGGTAGCTACACTATAGCAATTGTTTGAAATTCTTTATTCGATTTTTTTGCATCTTTCATATTAAAATCTCTAGGAAAGGCTTTAGGACATTGCTGTTTTCAAAACTACAAAAAGCTAACATTTGATAAAAATTCTTTCAAAATGCTCACTGAAGAATTTTAATTCTGAAATATCAGTACATGTATGTGGCCTCCATATAGTTGCTTGTCATTGCTAGCTCTTTAGAAAAAAAAAAAATTCTCTTACATTTTTTGCAGTACAGAGCCAATCATCTTATGGTTGATTTTTTTATGTTGAAAATGTAGTTCCCAAACAATTACATTTTTCAAAGTAGCCCAGTATTTTTGGATTCTGGATGTGTCTTTTAGATGTGCTTTTAGATGTGCTTTTAGGTTTGGGAATTTTAATTTTCAACTTTTGAGTCAAAAACAGAATTTTTTTGGAATATAACTACAATGTAAAGAAGTAATTTATGATAGTACAGCTCTGCCTTATCATGACAGAACAAAATTAAAGTTGTTCAAAAAAAAAATTGTTGGATTATACTTTACAGAAGCTAGCTAGGTTGTCACTATCTGCATCTTGCTCTCAAGAAACACAGTGCAAATACTGTAAATGTATTACATTTGGCAGTGTATTCTTTTTAGCACTTTTGGCGAAAAGATACTTCCGCTAATTCAAGTACAACGCTAAATGTCTTCAACATACAGGTAAACTTCGTTATCTCGACATCGACGGGACAGTCAGAAAATGTCGAGATATCCGAGGTGTCGAGATATCAGAGTTAAGACTCGACGTCCTTAATTTAACTAATTAGACTGTACCTCGTTTATTTCAGCCACCCCTCTATATTTATTAGAAAATCTAAAATTTATTCATAAATATTATTTACAAACTGCTTTCCTTTTTATCGAAATTTCATTTTACTAAAAAACCGTTTTCCATCCAGGATTCGTTCCGAGTGCCACTAGCTCTGTCAGAGCAGGATACAAAATCCGCTCTGTTAACTCGAAACCGGAACGGTACAATGTCGACTTCCGAGATACGGAAAAAATCAATGCGTAAATTTTTTAGATTATTTCATTTCACTTTTTTTTAATTTCATAATCATTCATCATTTATTTTCCTTTCATTTTGAAACCAAATTTAATTCGAATTGCGCAAATAACAAGTTTTATGATGTTATGCATCCATATAGGCTGATGCAATAGTCGTGCATGTCATAGATTTGATTGATTCCTGTTGAATGCATTTTTACCACAATTTCTAATTTAATTTAAATTCAATGTGTATATTGTTCATTATGATTCAGTAACATGTTCTTTTATAACATGTTTTAAGTTTTGTCAGATCTCGACTTAAATGAAATGCGGTTTTACATTTACATGGGACCAATATACTAGTATATAGGTCCCTGCATTTATGCAGAATAGAGAAGATTTATCAATGAAATTACCCAAGCTGAACATTAAACAATTAACGTATTAAAGACGCCGAGGGGGCTTGGGATTCCTCTACAAACACACAGAGCAGTATGTAGTCAAAACATGGGTGTGGAAGGTGTGAATTTCTGACGACGTCGAGATACACGGAGTCGTCCGTGCGTGACAAGCGACCAGCTGACAAACAATAAGGTTAAGTAGAGCAGAAAATTGCCCCGATGTCGACATATACCAGGTAAATTTTGCTCTTGGGACTGTGAAATACGTCGAGATAAGCGGGGTAGTCGACATTACCGAGGTCGACATATCAGAGTTTTTGCAAATCATTTATATAGTAAATAATGCCGGGACCGCGGAGGGATGTCGACATATCCCAGGTTGTCGACATATCCGATGTCGAGATACCGAAGTTTACCTGTATATTCATTGATGAGAACATTAAGAAATGCGCTAAATCAAATCTACGCTAACTTGTTCAAAAATCAATTTCTGCCAAATATTGTACATGCTAAATATAAAACATTTACAGTATTACATACCCGTCCTATGTCACCCCTTAAGTCTTATACAATTCTTCCAAATCCATTACCTTGAAATTTAAAAAAAAAATTGAATTTTCTGTGGTAATTTGGATTTGGGTTTGATGCTTACTTTGTCTTTGCGGAGAAGGAAAAGAATGTCTTCAAGTCCAATAAAACGTCCATTTCTTAATGAGGCCACATCTGCTGCTTGAAGAAGCTGCAATTAAGATAAATCATAATTATATAAAAAAAACTTTAAGACTTCTTATAATATCATAAGAAAAAGATTATAATTCCTGACAGAGATTTTTTCCTCTGTATTTTAAACACCAGTAATCCCCTTTGAAACATAATTTTACAGTCAAACATGTATGAAGCAGTAACCTGTAGGAATCATTAACAAGAGGCCCATGGGCCTTATAGGTCACCTGAGTATCATGTAACAACTTTCCAACAATTAGAATTGCCTCTTGTTTTAACCAAAGGCCCTGAAATTCACAATTTTGAAAGAGGCACAATTGCTTATCATAACTACACACTTAGCTTGCTTACTTTGGTAACTTTATACCCAGAGGTAGATCAGAGTAACAAAGAGAAAATGCATTTCCACTTTATAACCAGTTGTGCACCCCACCCCACAGGAACCACTGACCCTGGGGCCACACATTTCAAAATTTTGGAAATTTTTTCATGAACTTTATTTCATGATCAATGGTTGATTTCTACTGAAGAGCAGATTTCAAAGCATTATTTTTTTCAGACTATGAAGCCCCCCCCCCCCCACCAAGTACCCCTGACCAAGGGGTCCTGAAATTAACCATTTTGAAAGAGGCACATTTCATCATCATTAATTGGCATAGCATAATACCCAGGAGCAAAGGAAAAGATTTTCAAAGATTTCCTTCATTTTCACTTTATAATCATTAGAACCCTGCCCTAACACCAAAACCCCTGACCCAGGGGCCCGCTGAGGAGAAGATTTTTAAAGAATTCATGTAATTTCACTATATAATCAATAGAGCCCCCTTTTATTTTATGACTTTAAATAGGATTGCTGATATTCTTGCTTCATCAACTTGTTTGTCAATAACTTATTTCATTTTAGAGATTGTTCATATGTAGAACATGCTCCTCTGTAACGAATCAACTGAGAGATGCATGTAAACTCTGTATGCAGGTGACAAAGGTATGTTGTTGCATAAGTAGGGGAAGTTGACGATTGAAAAGTTAGTCATCACATTTCTCATAAAGCTTTGTTGTTAGATAACAATAATTACCATCTTTTTCAAGTGAAATATCAAATATGAAACAGATGGGTCAGACTCTTTGATATCTTTTATTTCAACTCACTGGGATATATTGTGTCGACATAAGAATGGAAATAATTATTGTTAATTGACAATAGGTCAATGATATATGTAAATATTAAAGGTACTTGGACACAGATTTGAAGTTATTATTTTCTCTATAATATTACGACTTATATATTTTAATAGCATTTCACACAAAAATTAATTAAAAATCTTATTTCGTTTAAAAGATACTGAAATTTCAAATTTTTTGATTGACATATCCTTGCACTCTCACAAATTTTATTTTATTCTTAATCCTTAGGAAAAGTGGCAATCTCGTTTTGTATAAATGAAAAATATTAATACTATAATCCAGAAAATTCAGAGTAGACATGTTCGAAAGCAAAACAAACACACAATATATTGTCAGTCCGTGCAGTTGTGGTAAGCAGACTGTGACGATTGAACGCACCCGGTGAATTCTAAATATAAACAATAACAGAACTCGAGCCCTGTTTACAAAAACTGTGTACATAACACGAGCGTGCTCGATTTGCTAAACTCTGTACGCATCTCTTAGTTCGGAATGCCGATACTTGTGAAGGTGTTTTGCTTTCGAACATTTCTACTCTGAATAAAATTATTTTTCTTGATAAAACTTTTAATATTTCTCATTAAAACACATCAAAATTGCCACTTTTCCTAAGGATTAAGAACAAAGTTAAAATTTGTGAAAGTGCAAGGATGTGTCAATCAAATCCGCCAAAAAATTTAAAGTTTTAATAACTTTTAAATGAAATAAGATTTTTAATTAATTTTTGTGTGAAATGCAATTAAAATATATAATTCGTGATATTTTACAGAAAAAATGAGAAAATATTAACTTCAAATCTGTGTCCAAGTACCTTTAAGTTGAAAGTCACAGCAAGTGTTTTCTTCTTTTCATGCAAAAGATTTTGATTTAATTCTGCTTCATGTGAATACAAAAATAGGTCTGCTAATAACAGGATGCAATTAATACCCATGGGAATTTCAATATATTGTTGGAAGACCTGGTCCCAAAATACCACATAGATACTGTCAATCAGAAATACGAGCATCCTTTTAGGACAATTTCCACCTTAGTTTGGATTTTCAGTAAGGCGTGGCATTCTCGACATTACATAATTAGCTTCTGAAATTTATACAGCTTTCCTTCACTGTTGAAATATACATGGGATAGAAATTCAGGCAAATGCCGATTAGTGTATCGAATAACCAATAACATTGTTTCCTCCTGCAAAGAGGTGGAGCTTAAGTCATCTCATTGTTCTGAACAACAATTTAAATTCCTGATGTTATTAATATCTTAACCAATGAAGTGATCAATGGATTGGCTATTCATAAACGCCGAAGGCGTTTATGCATAAAATTATCACACAAGCCAATTTGATCATCTTCATGAATTCGAAAAATCTAAAGCCTGCTTCTCTCTAGGTGTTGTCCCGCCTTGCACGTGGTTTTTTTGAAACCGCGCCAAAACATTCATGAGGAAATCAATTACATTTACAATTGGTAATTTTATCTCGGACAAAGACATTGGAAATGTAAATATTTCTTAACCAATGAGAATCTATTCGCCATTTGACAGATGCTAATTAAATAGCGCCAAGAATGCCACGCCTTACTTAAAGTCCAAACTAAGGTGGAAATCTTCCTAATATCATCTTCAGTGTACTTGATACAGTACTCAACCCTTTTAAAGCAAAAAGTGCAATAATACAAATTGATATCAAATTCAAAGGTGTTTTTTGGTGAAAAAACTTTATAGTGAATAAGCAAGCAAGATAAGGATTTTCATGTAGAATAGAAGTTCCATATATTTGAATTATAAAATGCACTTTTTTTAATCATCATTTACAGTTATCAGGGTTAGTCATGAGCATGCGAACCAGTTAACACTTTTCCATGTGCAAGAAATATCCACAAGTATGGCAAGAATTCACTCAAGCCAAGAAAGCTGACTCCTTAATAATAATTGATTAAACTGGTTATCCATTGATAACTTATGAACAGTTCTGAAATGTTATATACTAGTTGGTACTGTAGATTCCTTATTTTTTGCGAGTACTTTTTATCGCAAATGGGCTTTTCAACAGCAAATCGCGAGAATAAGAATTCGCAAATGGACGGGTAATTTGCGAGTAATTGAATTTTGCTTGTGGTGCTTCTCGCAAAATTATGCAATAATTAATTCCACGCTTATATTTAGGAATTTACAGTATACAATATGACTTACCACAGATGTTAGCTGTTGTTTGACAATGTCCTCAATCAAAACTGCTGAGTCATGCTGAGGCTTTGGGACATCTCCAAACCCATACCTGATCAAATAAATGTTCATTATCAACAGCAATCAAAAGCAAAGGGCACGTACCACAAAGTGAAATATCCCCTTGCAAAGAGCATATCTATTAATCAGTCTTGGCGGCATTTGACATCAATCCCGATGCAAATTATGTCACTTTATCCATTTTGCACATGACAAACTTAAAGACACCCATAAACTGACACACCTTATAACAAGTTACTACAAGGGTTGTCCGGTAAAATCATGGACAAAGCATTTTTCTCTAATTATAATGGGTGCACTAAGCTGAAATTTTCAGAAAATGTTTATTTATCATATTTAAGTGAATCATAATTTTTCTGATAGAATACAGACATTAAAAATAAAGAGTTTATTGTGCTTGAATCTGCACAGGGTATGGTCCTACAATGCACAGTCAAAAAACGAAGGTTTTATAAGAGAATTCGAGAATATTGATTCGAAATTAAAGATTTAAATAGAAAAGATTGGGTTAAAAATTATCCTTATTCGATTCCACAATTAATTCTGTCGTCTTTTTAAAAATTTCAAAGCATTTGGTTAATTTTTGACAGTTTCCTGAGCATTCGAAATGGGAAAGTGTTAAACACAACACACGAAAAATGGTGACATTTGATGACGTTATGGTGCATCGGAGAGCTGACTTCAGTTTGATTTAGATGGTGTAATAAGACCTTAAGAGACTTAAAATTAATACGGCAGTAAAAAATAAATAATCAAATCAACAGATCTTTAGTATAGAATTGAAATGGGAGTTTTCTTAGTGAAGTCTTTCTTGATCGAGTCCCCAGGTAGTACAAAACATACGGACAAACTGCTATAATAATTGTAATAGCAAAAGATGCTGACACTGTTGACAGTCAATATATATAAGATTTTCTATAAGTTGAATGATGGTGGGATTATTGTTCGTAACTTACTAATAAATCATCAGAAGATTGCAAGTTTGTGCCAGATTGGTTCCTCAACTGTTTATTGAAACTAAATTAGGTACATCAATGAAATTCCTAAATTTAAGTGGGACTAATCCAAGTTTATTTTTATCGCAAAAATGAAACGTAACACTCTTTTACACACTTTGAAGTTATCATCCGTGTGCTGTAAGGCGATCGATACAATACACAATATAAAATTTCATAATTTGTTTATTTATGCATATATATCTATTTGAAATTTGCTATGTTTATTCAGAAAATATGCGCTAAATAGTTTTAAAATTTCAGAACTTGGTGATGATTATTTTTCATGCTAGACAACTTGTGCACCATTTTACTGGACAACCCTCGTATATCCCCATTGCAGGGATATAATAATAAGAGACAGAAAAGGACAAGTAAAACCAGAGGCCCATGGATCAGATTTCTTTTTCCCTTTTTGAAGAAATGGGCATGCCATTATAAAGTCTAAAGAAAGCTCAAATTGTTCCATTCACACAGAAAATTTTACCACTTAAATGTACTTCGTAGTATATTCTGTTAAGTAAATAGAATTAAACTCTCCATATAAACAGGGCCTAATAGACGCAAATATTTGAGAATCTTCATAAGAAACATTGCAAACACCGTATATCCCTATTAACCGCCCCGGGCGCTTAGAAAATTGCAAAGAGGGGGCGGTTATTTTGTAATTTTCTTCATCATATTTAATGTCATTTTTTAACTTCAAAAATTTAAAGAACCACTAAAACAATGTCTAACTTTACTTTAAGTGAAGATAATCCACCCAAATTATGCTGTATGATTCAATTTCCACCGAAAAATTGGATAATAGGCAAGTTACATTATCATTTTTTCGAAATTTTGGCAGACTTTTGATACGATTCTAGATGATTTTATTCACTGTACAGGGGGCCCTTATTTTCTGATAATTGGAAGAAGACCTAGGGGGCGCTTATAGGGGCTGGGGCAGTTAATAGGGATTATACGGTAATGACATTTTGTTATGATTCTAATTAATAAAATACAGGTCAGGAATGAATGTTATGCATGCCACAAAAAATAAATGAGTTATAAAATGAAATGCTTTAAAATTTTAACCTTGAGATTTTTCAAAAATAATTGTTCAGAATTAATTTAAGAAATTTGGACATAAATAGGACATTCCCATTTTCTCAGAATTTTTTTTAATGTCATTTTACCTTTTAAGATTAAAAATATTTGTTATTTTGGCCTAAATTAAATTAAACCTGATACATGTGTACTTTCATCCGACTTGTTTATTGATAATTCTTAAGAGCCTTGGTAAACTATCTAGAACCTACCTGCTAGAGAATCAAAAACTTTAAATCTTAAATATTCTCCATGCAAAGGAAATATATTTAATTGAGGATATATGACTAC